>NC_142173.1:29959560-30133935 GCF_029865625.1 Vigna umbellata | reverse complement strand
AGAAGTGATGCATCCTGGAGGAAGACAATACAGCCAATCCCTTGCTGCTTCTTGTAATGAATTTGGGAATGCCCTTAAGAACATGTGATCAACCGGTACAAGTGGAGGCTTCATTGAAGAGCAAATGTTGTGGAATTCCTCCAAATGTTTGTGTGGGCATTCACCTGCAAAACCATGAAACTTAGGCAGCAAATGTATCAGTTCAGTCTTGAGAACGCAATGAACATCATCCTCAGTAGGTGGAACCGGTTCCCGAAGAGAACTCTCAGAAGTCGGAGGATGAGCCATATTGTTCTCAACATACAAATCAGCAGAATGTGAATCACAATCAGAGTAACATGCAGAAGGAGAATCATAATCAGAGGCACTGGCAGAATAAGCAGTATTCACAAAATCAAAATAGGTAGACATGGAAAAAGAAAAATACTAAAAATTACGAAACAAATAAAACACAACACATTTATACATGCAACACGCACACACAAAACAGAACATCACATCACAACACAAGACAAAACACAACACACACAAACACAACAAAAAGACCTAAAACTGAACCATTGGTCCCCGGCAACGGCGCCATTTTGATGAGAGGGTCGCACCTCCCACAAAAGTTGATTGCAGATATTAATGCAGTACAGTGCTAGGAAGTGACTCCTAGGTCGTCTCTCAAGGACCAATTTAGGTTCAGTCTCAGATCAAACACGTAGTGGGGGGGTTTTGAAAGTGTTTTTGTGATTGTAAATAAACTAAATTAAAACTGGAAATTAAATTCAACCGAACATAATTGAAAACACTGAAATAAATGAACAAAGCATGATGACCAAACGATCCTACATTGTAACCGAACGATTTCTAAAACAAGTGAGGAAATTGGAAATGCAAAAAAAATAAAGAAGCCGAACAAAACTGAATGGACAACATAGTGAATGGAAACAGTAAATTGTCCTAAAACAAAATGTGTGAACTAATTAGAATGTAGAAAATAAAAAAAACACATGATATGCCAATCAAACCTAACACTTAAACTAAAACATTAAATACCCAATGTGGCTTGGAATTAAAATTAAATGCTCAAAGTGAGTGCAAATTGTAATGCTAAAAATAAATAACAAAATAATAGGATAACATGAAATCCAATACTTAAACTAATAAAGAAAGAAGGCATGTTGCAGCTGGATGTGACCGTGGCTTTCTCTCCATCCATCACGTCACCGTGCTACTATTCATTCTAGCAAAATTCCTCCTAAAAGCAATAAATAAAAATATCATACTCTTTCCACTCCAGCAAAGTCTTGACTGCAGCCGTGACAGCCCTTCTTCACCGTCCAGCCTGCTTCCAAGGTAAATCATGCTTCCACTTAATCCCGTGCACACATCTTCCCTAGACCGTGTGCAACTTCCAAAAATTAAAAGCCAAGAACCCAAAATGACAATCACTGTGTGCTTCTTGCTACCATTCTCCCACTCATAGTTGAACGTCACCGTGCATCTCTCTTCTCGCCATGTGTGTGTCCGCCTTTTTCTTCACAAGAAATTCAATGTGTCCTCCTCACGGTTCCAGCTAGATATGCTTGTGTACCACCTCCAGCTTCATTCCAGCAGCATGCAACTCACTCAAAAGAGTGTGGCGTCTACATTCTCTCAAACCAAAAAAAAATAAAAACTTCTCCTTCTATGGTTCTGCTGCACGACGTGTGCTTCCCTTAAATTCCTCCCCTTAAAAAAATGTCCAAGCCAAAAACCGAGAGAGTAAAAAGTGCTCCCCCCAAGTGACGGCTGTCCTCCAATCTTTAAGGCCGTGTCCCCCTTCACTTGCTGCCCTACTCCTCCTGGACTTAGTGGACGCGTGGACTACTTCATGCACACCCGCTGGATGTGCTGTGTGGACGTGGCAGCTGTTTCCAGAATGAAGATAGTTGGGCCAGCTGCTTCTTGCTGGATGCCACGTGAAGTCCTTTGCTCAAGCTGGAAAAACCGAGAGCTTCCAAGCCTGCTGCTGCTTTGCTGGACTCCACTGGAAGGCCTGCTGTCTCCTTTTGCTGCACCTCCCATTCTCTCCAAACACACCTGCTCAAATCCATGCTGCTGGACCAAAAGCCAAGGAGGCTGCTGGAAAATGAAGCCCAACGTGCTGACTCCCAAGCTGCTGGAACGCTGGACCGAAAATTGTGTTGGCTGTGATACTTCTTTTTTTCTTCCAGCACCACTTCTTAGCTTCTCCAATCAAGCCCATCTCCATGTGCACTCCCATAATTTAAATCCACACCTCCTCACTCATTTTAGTTTAAAGTATATTTGATGTGGTATTTTCTTTTGACCTCCAAATGTTCCAAAATTCATCCAACAATTTCCCTACAATTAATAATGCAAATAATTAGCTCAAATAATTCAAATTAATTAAAATAAGAATTTCTGATCAAATTAAGCACAATTAGGAAAAATGGGAAAATACTGGACATTTAAGCACAATTCTCTAATTAAATTCGGTACAATAAGCTAAGTGAAATTGAGAAAATATTGACTCATCAGTTGCCCATGGAAAATTGCATAATTTTAAAAGTGATACATTACATGGTAGACCTCTACCTAAGGGACATGTCAAAGTTAGTATAGATATTTGATGAGAGAATCGCACCTCCCAACAAAAGTTGTGCATAAAAGAATGCAGTATAGACTAGGAAGTGACTCCTAGGTCGTCTCTCAAGGACCAAATGTGGTTCAGTCTCAGATCAACACGTAATGGGGGGTGGTTTGAAGTGTTTTTGTGATTAGAAATTGAACTAAATTAAAACTGGAAATTAAATACAACTAAACATAATTGAAAACACTGAAATAAAGGAACAAAGCACGAAGACTGAACGGTCCTACATATGGTCGAACGGTACTAAAACAAGATGTGTGAACTAATTAAAATGCAACAGATAATATAGACACATTTGGTGTTATTCAAATGCAACACTTAAGCTAAGACATTAAAGACACACAATGCAGCAGTAATAATAAAAAACGCTTGGCTAATAACTGAATCACATTGCAGCCTCGAAAAGAAGATGTATCTTTAGCTAATAAATGAAATGCAATAACTCGTAATAGTGAAATAAAATAAGATGAGTGAGCCGCTTCTACCTGAATTCATTCTAATATATAGAATATAAAGACAACACTTGGTTCATGCGTAAAGAAGTAAAAAGCAAACACCTCTTGGAGCACCCCGTCTCAAGCAAAGATAAATTCCTTTTCTCCAAATAAACAAATGTAACCGTGCTTCGTTCTTTCTTAAAATCACAATCAACATTTTCCTCTAAAATAAATTCAGTGTCAAATCTCAATAGTAAATGGAAAACGCAAGTGGAAAAATGAACAACCTCCCAGCTGGAATCAATTTAAATGCACCGTGTATCAAGGACAAAGCTCAATAGCAAATGGAAAATGCAATATTTAGCTAAAGAAAATTGAAATCACCACACATTCACCACGACAACAAGTACTAAGAAAAGCAATTATGAACATTGAAAAACGTGAATGATGATTCAATCAAATTAATTTCCCAACCAGCAGCTCCTTCACTTTTTGTACTTCAACACCCATCCAAGCATGAATACAATATATCAAAAGAAAACCTTTTGGCTATTCCCTAGTTACGTGACAGCTTTTCTCTTCCAAACAAATGAATTACCGTGTTTCCCTAAAGAAAGAAAAAAAACAAATCCCTGGTGCTGCTGGAAAGAAACCGAGAGCGCTCCCAGACCGTGCGCCCTCCTTCCATCCCTCTGCTGAGTGGCGGCTTCCCCTTCTCCATCCAACTCAACCCTTTTTTTACTGTCTCTGTGCTTCCGCGTGTGGGCTCACGTTGCTGGATCAGTGCTGGATGCACTTCCTACTTCCCTGCTGCCTTACGTGTGCACCCCTTTGTTGTGCTGGAGCTGCTAGATAATGAAGAAACATTTTGCTGCCAGCACCTCCTTCACGTCCCATGTGGCTGCTGTAACTCGTGGTGGATTCCCGTGTGCACCTCCCATTCAACACTGGACAGCCTCTTCTTATTTTCTTGTGGGCCGTATACGTGGAGTGTGCTGAAGCTGGAAAATGATCTCCCAAGCTGCTGGACTTCACGTGGACCAGCCCAAATGCGTGGACGTGTTGCTGCTTCCAGAATGAAGAGAGCTGGGCCGCTTCCCATTCTCCGCGTGTGAGGTGCTCACCAAAATGAATTGCAGGAGCTGCTGGACTGTGTTGTGCAACCGTGAGCTCCAAAAATTAATCAGTGCAACTCCCTTGCTGGACCGGTTCTGGATTTCAATTTGCTGAATGTCACCCTGTTTGGTGCTAGACGTGGCAGCTTAATGTTCTCCCAGCAATGAATCACTTTCTTTCTCCAAAATAAAACCTCCTCCTTCATTTTAGGCTCTAAATGCCCCAAATTATATTTCCAAAATTTTCCCTACAATTAATAATGCAAATAATTAGCTCAAATAATTCAAATTAATTAAAATTTGAATTTCCGATCAAATTAAGCACAATTAAGAAAAATGGGAAAATTCTGGACATTTAAGCACAATTCCCCGACTAATTCTAGCACATTAAACTAAGTGAACTGAGGAAAATATTGGTTCATCAAAATAGACCACACTTAGTCTTTTGCACTCCTGGGCAAAATCAAGACGCAAATCAAGGAATAGTTCAGAGGACATCAGGGAAATGACACAAACTCGGCACACGGAAAATAAAGACGAACAAGGAAAGAAACAGAATTACACAGTTCTCAAGGAATCTGGACCAAGAAAGGAAATAGACAATATCCAACACGGAATCAATCAGAGAAAGCAGATACTCATGAAATCATCCAAGCAATTCAAGACATGGCAAAATGATCAATCAGCTCAAGAGGTGAATCAAAAGTAACAAAACCTCACAGATGCACTATCAGTGTTTCTCTCAAGTGTATAAGGTAAAGAATTTCAACTCAATGCACTCAAGAAAGCAAACAACAACAGACTTGGCAAGACTCTAATATCAACACTCAAAACATATGCATGTTCAAATCAAAAGGTCTTTTATGGGTGAAATGGGGTCAAGGACAAGGCAGGATATATTTGGATAAGAAGCTACAAACCATAAGGAACAGAGGAGCAATGGGGAACAAGTGTAAACACATTCAAACACACCCACAACCTCTAATTCCATCCTCTTCTTGACTCCATTATTCACAATTGATGATGATGACATGATGACAATAGGACAAGCAATAGGTACATTTGTGGCATGGCCAATGAATTTCATACAGATTAGTGATGAGGTATGTTTATACAATTGTATTCATTCATATTTATGAACATATTTTATCTATTACCTAACTTGTTTAATTGATGATGTTTTAGGATTCTACTCAACCTATAAAGAAAAAGATGAATAATACAAATGAATGTGTCGCACCTAAAAAGAAATGTCAAGGGAAAATGACCATTCAACATACTCCTCGTAAACTGTTTCATCCAAATCTTTCTGAATGGTGCAATTGTCTCTCTTCATACATGAAACTAAAGCCATCTGAGTCACTTCCTCCAATACAAATGGACAAAAACATATTTGGACTACAAAATCATACAGAAATCGTTAATGCAGAAATTATTGAAGAAGTTACTAACTATGCATGGCTAGGTGCAACTACAATTTCTATATATATAGGGTAAAGCATTTTATACATTTTATCATTAAATTCATTATTAGATTGACAGCTTATCATATTGCTAATACATTCTTATATTTTTCTTTTATAAGGTACCAATATCAAAATTTTGTTAAGCCAAATGATAAGGCATTCTTTTTTTTATCACCCCAAATCACAACACATGAGCTACCAATGAAAGACAGAATGCAAAAAATAGTTACTCTTTTTCTTGATAATTGGGTGATTGATAAGTTTGTTCTTGCACCTATTAATACCGGGTAGTACTTTACTTTACAACTTTATCAACAATGTATTATTTTCAAAGTTAGATGTACGAATTCTAATTTTGTTGATTCATTTCAAATTGTAGCCAACATTGGGTGTTGCTGGGAATCAATCTTAAATTAGAGATAATTCATTATCTTGACCCAGTGGCGGTAGACATTAGTATGAGGCAAGATTTGAAGAAATTGTTTGACATGTAAGAATATACGTGTTGTATACTTTTAACTGACATATTTGTATACTTTTAGTTGTATTGTTTTTACTTATACATGCTTTAATTTTATTTATTCACTAGGGTTATACAAACCTATCGAGCTCAAACCGGAAACATGGTTTCAAAGTCTACTAAGTCAAACAATATCAAGTGGACAACAATTAAGGTACATTACTCTAGTATGTTTTGTGTAATATAGTCTTGATTGTGATAATTAAATTGTTGAATAACCTTATGTGACCTTTAGTTCACGTTATGGCTGCTTGTATTATACTAGTTAGGTGAATAACTTGTATTCTTGAATGGTTAAAGACTTATTTCGTTGTTGCATGGTAATGGTTAGTTAAATAACATGTATTATTGTGAAACTGGTTGAAGGGGCATATGGATGTTATGAAACCACAACTTATTATTAAGAGTTTAAACTTATATATGGTATATAGTTATTTGTTATCATGCACTGAATCTGTTTGGAGTATACTAGATTTTTGTTTCTTTTTATGTTAAAATTATAAAAATGTTTTTTAATTTTGAAATTCTAGTGCCCAAGACAACCCAACGGCAATGATTGTGGGTATTATGTGTGTCAATATATGAAGGAAATTATTACATACTGTGAAGGAGGAACAATTCCAACTGATGTAAGTTA
Source organism: Vigna umbellata (assembly GCF_029865625.1). Classification (NCBI taxonomy): domain Eukaryota; kingdom Viridiplantae; phylum Streptophyta; class Magnoliopsida; order Fabales; family Fabaceae; genus Vigna; species Vigna umbellata. Next base: position 30,127,116 of record NC_142173.1, on the reverse strand, counting down.
TCTTTATCGTGATAATTAATTTGTAGCAATATTTAATTAACTAATTCTATATTAGTTTTTTTTCTTGCAGTATTTTTCTAGTTGCAGATGTCAACAATATCATGAAAGTCAAATCATTGAAGTTAGAGAAAATTGGTGCTTACATGTAATTAGTACATGCTTATAGGTTATGTTAGGGTGATGTATATGCTTATAAGTACTGATATTATATATATGCTATGGTTGTATATATTATCTTATAAAACAATGTTATGTCGTGACACATACTAAACGACTTAACGATTAAATTTTGAAATATTAGTGTACCAATAATTTTTATTTATATTAATGAATATTCTTTTTGAGACATTTGTCATATTTTTCTCAATATTTTATATCTTTTTGTATATAATAGAATCAATATATAGTGTGGATTTGTGCATAATAGAACCAATATTTTATATTTTATTGTAAAATTAATTATTTTTTAAAAACATTTGAACAAATAGATAGCGCTTATTTAAAGAAGTGTTATCTATTGCCAACCACTAATAGATAGCGCTTTTTCAAGTAAGCGCTATCTATTGTCACCACAAATAGATAGCAATAGATAGCGCTTCTTTCAATAAGCGCTATCTATTGGTGGTTGGCTATAGACAGTGATAACAGTTGAAAAACTGTTATTTTTATGATTAAAATTGACACTAAAAGCAACCTTTACACTTAGAAACTAGCTTGAAATCATGCTTTTCTTTATATTTTTGGAAATAAGAGAGCTGGACAGGTTTATGCTTGATTTCAGTGTTTTTGTGCAGGTTTTAAGGTGAATTTGGTGAAAGAAGTGAAGAAGGAGAGAGATGAAATCAGAAAAGACAATAAAAAGTACAAAAGGAGAAGCCGAAGTCACCGCTCAGCGGCAGTTTACCGCTGAGCGGCACTCAGGAGCTTGCGGGAGGTCCGCTGAGGGGCAAAATGGCCGCTGAGGGGAGAAAACAAGTCACGCACTCACCGCTGAGCGGTATTTTACCGCTGAGCGGCACTTTAATGGGCTTGGACTTGACTTTTTGTAATTTACGAATGATATATAAGCTTTAGGGTTTCCTAGGGTTAGGCATCTCTGGCTGGAACGAAGAAAACACTCTCTCTTCCACCCCTTTGAAGGAGGATCTTGGATGCTGAGGCTTCCTCTTCACCTTTTTAGGGTTTATTCTTTCATTCTTTCATTGTAATTCATCTAGGTTCACCATGAATATGGTGAACTAAACTCTGTATGTTTGTTGGGGAATCAATGTAATCTTATGAAACTCTCATATATGGAATCTGTTTTTACATCTTTTAATTAAGACTTATGCTTTCTTTCATCATTAGTTAGGGTTTTTCCTCTTTGCTTAATGCTTGCATTGTTTAACTCATTCGATGCATGATTATTGGTTTTGTCGATACGGGCACGTACGGGGAAGTCTAGATCTGGGGAATTTCTCCCAATTTTATATTGGTTGTCGTTAAGCTCCTGCACTTATGAACTGATCATTAGGAATGCTAGGAATTGTATGAACTCGTGATTAGGGAGAAGCCTTCTGGAAAGGTACATTAGAGAGTGGCATTAACAATGATGATTTGATTGTTGAATTCCTAAAATATATGAGAGTGGATAAGATGAAATTGACCCCCAACAACATATCCATACATAAATTTCATTGAAAGTGTTTATCTTTTGCTTTTTGCCATTGATCAAAATTCATGCATACATATTTATTTTCTGTCTTGCATTTTAAACCCCAATTAATTCGTTTGTAAGTCTTAGTTAATTAAGAAATCACATAACTAAACTAGGCCGTGAGTCCTTTGGGAAGAACGATACTTGGTCTTACCAAGTTTATTACTTGAACGATTCGGTCATACTTGCCGATTGAAAAACAAGTTTGTGACATCATAAATTGGTGTTCATAAATTTGTCCATCAAGTTTTTGGCGCCGTTGCCGGGGACTCGTGGTTTAACTGGTTAATTTGTGTGATTATTGATTATCTTTGACTTATTTTATTTATTTTATTTTTAAATTTCGAATTTTTATTTTATTTTTCTGTTTTTTTTATTTTTTTTATTATTTTCTGAATATTATATCTTCTCTTATATCTTTTTGTGCTAACCAAATCTTTTCTAGGGTTTTTGTGTTCTTGTGTATGCAGGAGGCAATTCGAACTAGGAGCAAGAAAACAACAGAACCTCTGCTTGAAGGATTAGAAGACAGTAGACGGAGGAGAAGAATCAGAACATCTAGAGAACTTTTCCCTCCTTCGGAAACTCTGTTGCAACCATCACCACAAGGTTCTGACAATAGCACAGAAAATATGGAGAATAATAATATCAGAAGAACTCTTGCTGATTACACCAACATAGCTGGACCTCAACACTTTAACAACATAGCTAGACCTAGAGTCAATGCAGCCAATATGGAGGTCAAACCAGCACTAATCCAACTGGTGAAGAGTAATCAATTTAATGGGTTATCTCATGAAAGCCCATATGAGCACCTTACTACATTTAATGAAATTTGCAACACAGTGAAAATCAATGGGGTGCCAGACGAAGCAATCAAACTTAGTTTGTTTCCTTCCTCATTGGGAGGCAATGCTAAGCTTTGGTTGAACTCTTTTCCAGAAGGAAGTTTCACAGAGTGGGAAGCAGTGGTAACAAAGTTTTTGAACAAGTACTTTCCACAATCAAAGGTGACAAAGGGCAAGCAAGAGATATCTTCATTTAAGCAGGGCATGGAAGAATCACTGGGGCATGCATGGGATAGATACAAAAGTCTGCTAAGAAAAACACCCACGCATGGCTTCAAAGAAGAAGAAGTAGTCCTAACTTTCCTTGGAGGTCTTGGTTCACAAGCTAAGATGATGCTTCATGCCTCAGCAGGAGGAAACATTAAATGGAAAACTCCAGAGGAAGCAACTGAAATTATTGAAAATATGGCTACTAATGACAATGAACTCAACATTGAAAAAGGAGATTTTAGTCAGAAGGAGTTGTTACAATTAAATGAGGCTTTGCTTATTCAAAATAGAATTATCTCTCAACAGCTTGAAGAAGTAACTATGAAACTTTCTCAAATACCACAGGATATACAACAGGTCTCAATGGTTTAAGTGCAACAACCAAAATGGCAGATGCAATTTACTCCAGTTGAGAAAACAACAAAGCTTGAAGAGACTTTCCAAAGATTCTTGAAGACGAATGCGTCTTATTGTCATAATGTGGATGTTGCATTTAAAAAAATGGAGGTTTATGTTGAGAGAATAGTTGACGAGATGAAACATGATAATCTGGGAAAGGAGTGTAAAACTGTTGTGACTAGAAGTGGTAGAGTGTTAGAGGAGAGACAAAAAGAAAGAGAAGAGAAAGAAAATGAGAGTGAGAGTGAAAAAGAAACATGTGAGTGGAAAGAAAGAGTTGGGAGAGAGAAAAAGGAAAAAGAAGAAGAGGAGAGGAGAGAAAAAAAAGAGAGAGAAGAGAGAGAGGAGAGACAGAAAGAAAAAGAGTATGAAAAGCCACTTCCTTATCCAAAGAGTTATTCAAGGAAGGAGAAAGAAAAGCAGTTGGAAAGATTCATGGAATTGTTTAAGAAGTTGGAGATCACTATACCATTCTCTGAAGCATTGCAACAGATGCCAGCATATGCGAAATTTTTGAAGGAACTCCTCACAAAGAAACACAAGTATATTGAGAAGGAAACTATCAATATACAAGGCAACTGCAGTGCAATCATACAGAAACTACCTCCTAAACTTAAAGATCCAGGAAGCTTCACTATTCCATGCACCATAGGAGATGTGAAAGTTGGAAGAGCATTGATTGATTTGGGAGCTAGCATTAATCTAATGCCGCTATCCATGTGCAGAACAATTCAGGGGCTGGAAATTAAACCAACCAGAATGGCTCTTCAATTGGCGGACAGGTCTCTTAAGTATCCATATGGAGTGGTTGAAGATGTTCTAGTGAAGGTTGACAAATTTGTATTCCCAGTGGATTTTATTGTGATGGAGATGGAAGGAACTAGTGATGTTCCTCTTATTCTTGGGAGACCTTTTATGAAGACTGCTAGAGTTTTGATTGATGTAGAGAATGGTAAGCTTAAATTGAGAGTTGACGATGAAGAAGTCACTTTTGACGTATCCAAGGCCATGACATATCCAAATGATGACAAAGCATGTTTTCAATTTGATGAACTTGACAAAGTTTGTATGGTGCAAGAAAGGATGGTGCGAAATATTTCTCCATTGGAAAAAACTCTCATTGATGCATGTGAAGATTTAGATGAAGAAGAAGAGAAATTGATTGATGAATGTCTGATGGACTTGGAAACATTGAAAAAGAGTCCAGAGGAAGATCCAATATTTGAAATAATTGATAAGGAAGAAACAGTCAAAACACAAACACCAGAATTAAAAAGATTGCCATCACATCTGAAATATGTGTTTCTAGAAGAAGATGGAAGAAAGCCAGTCATCATCAATAACTCTTTATCTCTACAAGAAGAAGAGCAATTGATAGAAATTCTGAAAGCCAACAAAGAAGCAATTGGGTGGTCAATATCAGATCTCAAAGGTATTAGCCCAACTTACTGCATGCACAAAATTTTTATGGAAGAAGATTATAAACCAAGTGCTCAACCACAGAGAAGGTTAAATCCTGTTATGAAGGAGGTTGTCAGAAAAGAAGTGTTGAAACTGTTAGAAGCTGGTATCATCTATCCAATCTCTGATAGTGAATGGGTGAGTCCAGTACAGGTGGTTCCAAAGAAAGGTGGGATGACAGTAATTTATAATGATAAGAATGAACTTATTCCTACTCAGACAGTTACTGGTTGGCGTATGTGCATTGATTACAGGAAGCTGAATAAAGCTACTAGGAAAGATCATTTTCCTCTTCCTTTCATGGATCAGATGCTAGAAAGGTTATCAGGGCAGGCTTTCTATTGTTTTCTAGATGGATATTCTGGATATAATCAAATTGTGGTGGATCCAAAAGACCAGGAGAAGACGGCTTTTACTTGTCCTTCTGGTATCTTTGAGTATAGAAAGATGCCTTTTGGATTATGTAATGCTCCAGCTACGTTTCAGAGGTGTATGCAGGCAATTTTTGCGGATCTTTTAGAAAAATGCATTGAAGTATTCATGGATGATTTCTCAGTTTTTGGAAATTCTTTCCAAAGATGTTTGGCTAATTTGAACACTGTCCTCAAAAGATGTGTTCAGACAAATCTTGTTTTGAATTGGGAAAAATGTCATTTCATGGTAACTGAAGGAATTTTATTGGGGCATAAAATTTCTGCTAAAGGAATTGAGGTAGACAAAGCTAAAGTAGAAGTCATTGAGAAACTACCTCCACCAACAAATGTAAAGGGGATTAGAAGTTTTCTTGGTCATGCTGGGTTTTATAGAAGATTCATCAAGGATTTTTCAAAAATTGCTAAACCATTGAGTAATCTTTTGATGAAGGATGCACCTTTTGTGATGAATGAAGATTGTTTGAAAGCTTTTGACACACTGAAGAAGAAGTTAGTGTCAGCTCCAGTAATTGTAGCACCAGATTGGAATCAAAACTTTGAATTAATGTGTGATGCAAGTGATTATGCAATAGGAGTTGTCCTTGGCCAGCGGAAAGAACAAAAGTTTCATCCAATTTATTATGCTAGCAAGGTTCTGAATGATGCTCAATTGAATTATGCTACAACCGAGAAAGAATTTCTTGCTATTGTGTATGCTCTAGAGAAATTTAGACCTTATCTTATTGGGTCCAAGGTAACTGTCTATACAGATCATGCAGCTATCAAATATTTGTTGACAAAACCAGATTCTAAGCCACGTCTGATTAGATGGGTTTTACTATTGCAAGAATTTGATGTAGACATCCGTGATAAGAAAGGAAGTGAAAACTTAATTGCTGATCATTTGTCACGGTTAGTCAATAATGAAGTCACTAGCAAGGAGTCTGAAATCTGGGAATCTTTTTCAGATGAATCACTCATGTATATTCAGCAGAGACCCTGGTTTGCTGATATGGCTAATTTCAAAGCTGCAAGGGTCATGCCGGAAGACTTAACTTGGCAACAAAGAAAGAAATTTTTGCATGATGCCAAGCAGTTTGTTTGGGATGATCCTTATTTGTTCAAAATTGGAGCAGATAATCTTCTGAGGAGATGTGTTACAAATGAAGAAGCAGAAGGAATTCTCTGGCATTGTCATGATTCACCTTATGGAGGACATTTTAATGGAGAAAGAACAGCAGCAAAAGTCCTTCAATCAGGATTTTATTGGCCAACTTTGTTTAAAGATGCTCATAATCATGCTAAAAATTGTGACAAATGTCAAAGAGCAGGGACAATCACTAAACGTCATGAGATGCCTTTACAAGGTATTTTAGAGGTTGAGGTTTTTGATTGTTGGGGTATTGACTTTGTTGGACCCTTCCCTCCATCTTTCAACAATGAATATATTCTGGTAGCAGTGGATTATGTGAGTAAATGGGTGGAAGCATTAGCTTGTCCTAAAAATGATGCTAGCACGGTAATTAAATTCCTGAAGAGGCAGATATTCTCACGTTTTGGCACTCCAAGAGTGTTGATCAGTGATGGAGGATCTCATTTTTGCAATTATCAGCTAGAGAAAGTACTCAAACACTATGGAGTAAAACATAAAGTAGCTGCACCTTATCATCCACAAACCAATGGACAAGCTGAGGTATCTAATACGGAGATAAAACGGATCCTGGAAAAAACAGTGACTTCATCAAGAAAGGATTGGTCTCTCAAATTGGATGATGCTCTTTGGGCTTATAGGACAGCAATGAAGACGTCTATGGGATTATCACCATTTCAATTAGTCTATGGGAAAGCATGCCATTTGCCTGTAGAATTGGAGCATAAAGCATTATGGGCTTTGAAATTCTTGAATTTCGATCCTTATGAAACTAAATGCACACGCAGACGGCAGATTTTGGAGCTTGAAGAAATGCGATTACATGCATATGATTCATCCAAGGCTTACAAAGACAAAATTAAATTTTATCATGACAGAAAGTTGGTGAACAGAGTTTTCAATCCAGGACAACAAGTATTATTGTTCAATTCAAGATTGAAGATATTTCCTGGGAAGCTGAAGTCAAAATGGTCAGGACCATATGTGATAAAAGAAGTGCATCCGCATGGAGCAATTGAAATATTTAATCCAGTTGCTGCTGATCCACAAAGAAGTTGGGTGGTGAATGGTCAACGTCTCAAACCTTATCTAGGGGGAGAGGTGCAACAATTTTCCACAATGATGTTGTTGGTTGATCCTTATCCTTGAAAGTTTGGGTCAGGCTCGTGACGTTAAACAAGCGCTCACTGGGAGGCAACCCAGTGTTTTGTAAGTATTTTCTGTTTTTAGATTAGGGTTTGATGTACTTTATTTGAAACCTGGTTTCTTGTGATGGTTTGCTATTAACTGTGATTGTGTGATAAGTAATACTGAATGATGCTTATGATTAACTGATGTTGAGATGATGTGCACATTAAAATGCTTATACAGGTGATTCACAAGCTTTGTGAACAAATGCATGATATCATGATTGTGATTGTGAAATTAAGCAGGATGTGTATGTCAAATTTGAATGAGCTTATATGTGAGATTTTGAGCTCCAGAGTTGTTATTGTTGAATGCTATTACTTTGAAAGCATGAATGGTTTTGCCCAGGTTTTCTATGATTGAATCAATTGCTTGTTTTGCATCATGTGATCAAGGCCATTTGTTGAAAACCTTTTTATTGGCCAAATTCATAAAATTAGCCCACTAAAAGAGAACACTGTGTGTTCTATCCTTTGAACCCTTAGCCTTGAATATACACTGAAAACCCTTAGTTGAAAATCTTTACCTTGAGTTAAGTAGAAGATCTTGTGTGGTATTGTTAAATGTTCAAGTTTGGGGTTGTTGGGAAAACATGAAAAGCATTGAGCTAAGAGCTAAAAAGCAAGAATATGCAAAGAAAAAGAAAAGAAAAGAAAAAAAGTAAAGCTCAATGCAAAGGCAAAAGAAAGTTGGGAATGAATAAGATGATTGTGTTGTTATGATTCTCTTAACTCAAGGATTTTGTGATCCAGAAAAACCAATTTTCTTGTTAGCCCAGCCACATTATAAGCCATAGAAAAGTCCTTGCGATGATGCATGCTTGTGAATATTTTTGATTGTGGTAAAATGAAAGGCAAAGTTAATTCATGTAACATTGTGATAGTAGAGTGAATGAGTGATCATCTCTTATACACTTGAGTGTGAGTGAAACACTTGACTTAGTGAGGAAATATCACATGAACACATGAACATCCATGCTTAATTGATTGATCATTCATGAAAATAGCATTTGTTGGAATTTAAATGACTTTGTGAACACTAAAGCATGTGCACATCTTGATTGAACTCTTGGTCATAAGTTTGAGTGAAGTTTTTGCTTATCTTGAAAAGAAGATTTTTGAATGAAGTGAACCATCATATGAATTGGTTTAAAGATGGAGTTACATCTTATTTGCTTGAGGACAAGCAAAGTTCTAAGTTTGGGGTTGTGATAACAGTTGAAAAACTGTTATTTTCATGATTAAAATTGACACTAAAAGCAACCTTTACACTTAGAAACTAGCTTGAAATCATGCTTTTCTTCATGTTTTTAGAAATAAGAGAGCTGGACAGGTTTATGCTTGATTTCAGTGTTTTTGTGCAGGTTTTAAGATGAATTTGGTAAAAGAAGTGAAGAAGGAGAGAGATGAAATCAGAAAAGACAATAAAAAGTGCAAAAGGAGAAGTCGAAGTCACCGCTCAGCGGCAGTTTACCGCGGAGCGGCACTCAGGAGCTTGCGGGAGGTCCGCTGAGGGGCAAAATGGCCGCTGAGGGGAGAAAACAAGTCACGCACTCACCGTTGAGCGGTAGTTTACCGCTGAGCGGCACTCTAGAAGTCACGTAAGGTCCGCTGAGGGGCAAAATGGCCGCTGAGGGGAGAAAACAAGTCACGCACTCACCGCTGAGCAGTATTTTACCGCTGAGCGACACTTTAATGGGCTTGGACTTGACTTTTTGTAATTTACGAATGATATATAAGCTTTAGGGTTTCCTAGGGTTAGGTATCTCTGGCTGGAACGAAGAAAACACTCTCTCTTCCACCCCTTTGAAGGAGGATCTTGGATGCTGAGGCTTCCTCTTCACCTTTTTAGGGTTTATTCTTTCATTCTTTCATTGTAATTCATCTAGGTTCACCATGAATATGGTGAACTAAACTCTGTATGTTTGTTGGGGAATCAATGTAATCTTGCGAAACTCTCATATATGGAATCTGTTCTTACATCTTTTAATTAAGACTTATGCTTTCTTTCATCATTAGTTAGGGTTTTTCCTCTTTGCTTAATGCTTGCATTGTTTAACTCATTCGGTGCATGATTATTGGTTTTGTCGATATGGGCACGTACGGGGAAGTCTAGATCCGGGGAATTTCTCCCAATTTTATATTGGTTGTCGTTAAGCTCCTGCACTTATGAACTGATCATTAGGAATGCTAGGAATTGTATGAACTCGTGATTAGGGAGAAGCCTTCTAGAAAGGTACATTAGAGAGTGGCATTAACAATGATGATTTGATTGTTGAATTCCTAAAATATATGAGAGTGGATAAGATGAAATTGACCCCCAACAACATATCCATACATAAATTTCATTGAAAGTGTTTATCTTTTGCTTTTTGCCATTGATCAAAATTCATGCATACATATTTATTTTCTGTCTTGCATTTTAAACCCCAATTAATTCGTTTGTAAGTCTTAGTTAATTAAGAAATCACATAACTAAACTAGGCCGTGAGTCCTTTGGGAAGAACGATACTTGGTCTAACTAAGTTTATTACTTGAACGATTCGGTCATACTTGCCGATTGAAAAACAAGTTTGTGACATCATATTTTGGTGTTCATAAATTTGTCCATCAGATAGCGTCTTTTTAAACAAGCGCTATCTATTGTGGTGGACAATAGATAGCGCGTTTTTAGAAGCGCTATCTATTAATAGATAGCGCACGCACAGATAGCGCTTAAAAAGCGCTATCTATGATAAAGAAAAGCGCTATCTATGCGCTTTTTTGTAGTAGTGGAATTCAGGTCCAAGCCCATAAGTGTGCCGCTCAACGGTAAAGTGCCGCTCAGCGGTGAGTGTGTGAGTTGGTTTTTTCCCCTCAGCGGCCATTTTGCCCCTCAGCGGATCAAACGCGAGCTTCTGAGTGCCGCTCAGCGGTAAACTGCCGCTGAGCGGCAGTTGCGGCTTCTCCTTTTGCACTTTTTGGTGTCTTTTCTGATTCCATCTCTCTCCTTCTTCACTTCTTTCACCAAATTCACCTTAAAACCTGCACAAAAACACTGAAATCAAGCATAAACCTGTCCAGCTCTCTTATTTCTGAAAATATGAACAAAAGCATGATTTCAAGCTAGTTTCTAAGTGTTAAAGGTTGCTTTTAGTATCAATTTTAAGCATGAAAATAACAGTTTTTCAATTGTTATCACCCAGCCACATTATAAGCCATTGAAAAGCCCTTGTGAATGTATTTGATTTTGGTTAAACGAAAGGCAAAGTTAATTCATGTGACATTGTGATAGTAGAGTGAATGAGTGATTACCTCTTATACACTTGTGTTTGAGTGAAACACTTTACCTAGTGAGGAAATATTTCGTGAGCACATGAACATCCATGCTTAGTTGATTGATCATTAATGAAAAGTAGCATTTGTTGGATATTAGGTGATTTTGTGAACATTAAAGCATGTGCATGTCTTGATTGAAGTCTTTGTCATGAGCTTAATTGAAGTACTTACTTATCTTGGAAAGAGGATTTTTGAATGAAGTGAACCATTGTATGGATTGTATGGGGTTGTGATAACAATTGAAAAACTGTTATTTCCATGCTTAAAATTGATATTAAAAGCAACCTTTAACACTCAGAAACTACCTTGAAATCATGCTTTTGGTTATATTTTCAGAAATAAGACAGTTTGATAGGTTTATGCTTGATTTTAGTGTTTTATACAGGTTTTAAGCTGAATTTAGTGAAAGGAGTTAAGAAGGATAGAAATGGAATCAGAAAAGACATCAAAAAGTGCAAAAGGAGAAGTCGAAATTACCGCTCAGTGGCAGTTTACCGCTGACCGACACTCAGGCAATCACGATGGATCCGCTGAGGGGTGAAAAGGCCGTTGAGGGGAAGAAAACAACTCACGCACTTAGGGCTGAGCGGTAGTTTACCGCTGAGCGGCACTATTTTGGGCTTGGGCCTAATTTTATGTATATTTTAGAATAGTATAAGCTTTAGGACGTCCTATGGTTTGTATCTTTGGGAGAGACGAAACAAACACTCTCTTTTTCACCCCTTGAAGGAAGATCTTGGATGCTCAGGCTACCTCCTCATCTTTCTACGGTTCTATCTTTCATTCTTTCATTATTGTTCATCTAGTTTCACCATGAATATGGTGAATTAAACCTTGTATTGTTGTTGGGGAATCAATGTAGTCTTGTGAAACTCTCATATATGGAATTTGTTTTAACATCTTATTTTTAAGACTTATGCTTTCTTTCATCATTAGTTAGGGTTTTTCCTCTTTGCTTAAAGCTTGCTTTGTTTAACTCATTCATTGCCATGATTATTGATTTTGCCGATATGGGAACGTATAGGGAAATCTAGATCCGAGGAATTTCTCCCAATAGCATATTGGTTGCCGTTAAGCTTCTGCACTTAAGAATTAATTACTAGGAATGCTAGGAATTGTATGAACTCGTAATTAAGGATAGGCCTTCTTGCAAGGTGATTTAGAGAGTGGCATTAGCATTGATGAAAAGAATGATGAATTCCTAAAGTATATGAGAGTGGATAAGATGAAATTGATAACCCCAACAACATACTCATCCATCTAATTCATTGAAGTGTTTGTATTATGTTTTTCTCCATTGATCAAATTCATGCATACATATTTAATTACTGTCTTTTGTATTTAAACCTACAATCAATTTGTTCTTAAGTCTTAAATAATCAACAAATCATATAACTAACTAGGCCGTGAGTCCTTTGGGAGAACGATACTTGGTCTTACCGAGTTTTATTACTTGATAAGATTCGGTCACACTTGCCGATTGTTAAACAAGTTTGTGGCACCGTTTTTCGGTGTTCATAAATTTGACAACAAAAGAAGAAAAGGAAGAAGTGGAAGAAGTTGAAGAAGTGGACAAAGTCGAAGCAGTTGACGAAGATCACGAAGTTGACGAAGCTAACGAAGTGGACGAAGTAGACGACGTGGACGAAGTGGATGAAGTGGACGAAGAGGACGACGTGGACGATGTGGACGACATGGACGAAGTTAACAAGCTCGACGAAGTTGAGGAAGTGAACGAAGTGGACAAAGTGGACAAAGTGCACGAAGTTGAGGAAGTGGACGAAGTAGACGAAGTGGACGAAGTTGAGGAAGTTCACGAAGTGGACTGATGGACAAATTTGTAAGCACCAAAATATGATGTCACAAACTTGTTTCACAATCGGCAAGTATGACCGAATCGTTCAAGTAATAAAACTTGGTAAGACCAAGTATCGTTCTTCCCAAAGGACTCACGGCCTAGTTTAGTTATGTGGTTTCTTGATTAACTAAGACTTACAAACGAAATATTTGAGTTTAAAATGCAAGACAGAAAATAAACATGTATGCATGAATTTTGATCAATGGCAAAGACAAAAGATAAACACTTTCAATGGAATATATGAATGAATATGTTGTTGGGGGTCAATTTCATCTCATCCACTCTCATATATTTTAGGAATTCAACATTCAAATCATCATTGTTAATGCCACTCTCTAATGTACCATTCTAGATGGCTTCTCCCTAATCAAATAGTTCATACAATTCCTAGCATTCCTAATGATTAGTTCATGAGTGCAGGAGCTTAAAGGCAACCAATAGAATATTGTCAGTATAATATTGGGAGAAATTCCCCGGATCTAGACTTCCCCGTACGTGTCCGTATCGACAAAACCAATAATCATGCATTAGAATGAGTTAAACAATGCAAGCATTGAGCAAAGAGGAAAAACCCTAACTAATGATGAAAGAAAGCATATGTCTTAATTCAAAGATGTACTCAACAGATTCCATATATGAGAGCTTCAAGAGATTACATTGATTCCCCAACAAACATACAAGGTTTAGTTCACCATATTCATGGTGAACCTAGATGAATAACAATGAAAGTATGAAAGAATAAACCCAATAAAGTGGAAGAGGTAGCCTGAGCATCCAAGATCCTCCTTCAAAGGGGTGAAAGAGAGAGTGTTTGCCTCGTTTCTGCCAAAGATCCTAACTATAGGACGTGCAAGCCCTTATATACTAATCTAGAGTTACAAAAGATTACAAAAGTCCAAGCCCAAAAAGTGCCGCTCAGCGGTGATTGCGCGTCTTCTTTCTTCCCCTCAGCGGCCATTTTGCCCCTCAGCGGTTCCAACGTCACCTCTTGAGTGCCGCTCAGCGGTAGTTTGCCGCTGAGCGGTGCCTTCGACTTCTCCTTTTTGCACTCTTTCTTGTCTTTTCTAATGTCCTCTCTCTTATTCTTCACTTCTTTCACCAAATTCACCTCAAAACCTGCACAAAAACACTTAAATCAAGCATAAACCTGTCCAGCTCTCTTATTTATGAAAATATAAACAAAAGGCATGATTTCAAGCTAGTTTCTAAGTCTAAAGGTTGCTTTTAGTATCACTTTTAAGCATGAAAATAATAGTTTTTCAACTGTTATCACAACCCCAAACTTAGAACTTTGCTTGTCCTCAAGCAAACAAAATGTAACTCCATCTCCAACCAATTCATATGATGGTTCACTCATTCAAAATCCTCTTTTCAAGATAAGTAATAACTTCACTCAAACTTATGACCAAGAGTTAATTCAAGATGTGCACATGCTTTAGTGTTCACAAAGTCATTTAAGTTCCAACAAATGCTATTTTTCATGAATGATCAATCAATTAATCATGGATGTTCATGTGCTTATGGAATCTTTCCTCACTAGGTAAAGTGTTTCACTCAACACACAAGTGTATAAGAGGTAAAGTGTTTCACTCATTCACTCCACTATCACAATGTCACATGAATCAACTTTGCCTTTCATTTAACCACAATCAAATACATTCACAAGCATGCATCATCACAAGGACTTTTCAATGGCTTATAATGTGGCTGGGCTAACAAGAAAATTGGTTTTTCTGGATCACAAAATCCTTGAGTTAAGAGAATCATAACAACACAATCTTCTTATTCATTCCCAACTTTCTTTTGCCTTTGCTTTTGCATTTGCATTGAGCTTTGCTTCTTTTTCTTTTCTTTTCTTTGCATATTCTTACTTTTTAGCTGTTAGCTCAATGCTTTTTCCTTTTTCATGTTTCCCCAATAACCCCAAACTTGAACATTTAACAGTACCACACAAGATCTTCTACTTAACTCAAGGTAAAGATTTTCAATCAAGGGTGTTCAGTGTATATTTAAGGCTAAGGGTTCAAAGGATAGAACACAACGTGTTCTCTTTTAGAAGGCTAACTTTATGAATTTGGCCAATAAAAAAAGTTTCAAAAACACGGCCTTTGATCATATGATGCAAAACAAGCAATTGATTCAATCATAGAAAACCTGGGCAAAGTCATTCATGCTTTCAAAGTAATAGCATTCAACAATAACAACTCTGGAGCTCAAAACCTCACATATAAGCTCATTCACATTTGACATGCACATCCTGCTTAATTTCACAATCACAATCATGATATTATGCATTTGTTCACAAAGCTTGTGAATCACCTATATAAGCATTTTAATGTGCACATCATCTCAACATTAATCAATCAATAAGCATCATTCAATCATTACTTATCACACAATCACAGTTAATAGCAAACCATCATAAGGAACCAGGTGTTCAATAGAGTACATCAAACCCTAATCTAAAAACAAAAACAAATAAGTTCAGAAAACTTAAACCACAAAAGCATAATCATATGATAGCATTCATCAGTAAATGCTATCTCAGCTCCTCATCAGTCCGAGCTCTCTGTATCTTCCTCTTCCTCTTCATCATCATCTTCATCAAATGCATCCTCCTTCTCAGCTTCATCTTCATCCATGTCTCGTGCTGAAGCTTCAGCTGCTTCAGCTCCTCCATGCCATGGTTCTTCTGGCCAAGCTACCACATTATGGAATTCATCCATAGTCCACCTGTGTGCTGGAGGGGTATCATACATCCCCACTATCATCTCAGCCGTGGCCACCTGCCCTCTGTGGATGGACTGCAACTGAGCACCTATAAGAGACATATACATGTCCCTCATCTGGAATGGTTCTGCCTCATGAGTATCAGCAGAAGTCCTGCTCTGTGCTGGCCTTCTCTCTCTACGAGCCTGGCGTGGTGGCACTGGCTGGGCTGCCTCCTCACCTCCACAGTACTGTCTGTAATAGGCCTCATCTATAGCTTTTCTTGGCCTCTCAAATGGTGGAACAGAAGTGTCCACCCCAGCTAGCTTGCAAAGGTGAGTGATCAAAGAAGGATGTCCCAGTGGTGCTTTGTTGTTTGAGGTGTTAGCACACACACTAATCTCATCAGCTATCACCTGCCCAATATTAACATTCAAGTTTCTGATAGCACAGTAGATGAAGAGTGCCCTGCTGAGAGTAATATCTGACACATGTGAACATGGCTGAATGTTGGCATGAGAAAATGCCATCCAATACTTTGCAAGAGGAGTCAAATCTGTCCTCCTAATATTAACCACTGAGCCAGATCTATTCCTTTGGAAGTGTCCTCCAGGTATGCACAATACTCTCTCAACATCCTCAAAGTCAGCACCTTCCTCCATGCTAAGAGCAAACTGGCATTGCTCACCAGCCCACACAGTATCCAGAAAGTTATTGATGGAGTCAGGATCATATCTAATAGCATGGCCTCTAACATAGCCCAAATAATTCTCAGCTGGATAATCACCAATCTTCTTTGCATTGGTGTAGAATTCTTTCACCACAGCTATGTTGGCAGGTGATGGATAAGTGGCTAGCTTCCCCCAATCATTCCCTAACACTTGCTCTCCAAATTGAGGAGCAAAGTTAGGTATCATTCCAACCTTTCTCTCCATTAGAAGTCTCCTGTCCTGAACCACCCTAAAGTGCTTCTCATGTTTCCTAGAGAGGAACCTGCCATTATGGGGCTGCTCTGGTTCCTTTTCCTTTCTCTTGGTTGCCATGGTTTTCAATCTCTTTCCTGAAGAGGATGCCATTCCTGCATTCAAACATAAATCCAAAACCACAGAACATGATGTTAATCATTAGTAAACACAAAACAAAACTCCTTTTGAAGCTAAACCACCGCTGAGGGCCAGAATTTCCCCTCAGCGCCACCAGTGCCACATTCAAACACGCAACAAACAGAAAAAACCAAATCTGGCAGAGTGCCGCTCAGCGGTAATTTACCCCTCAGCGGTAACTCTGCAGATTTTTGAAAAATCAGTTTCAAAGCTTCCCTAACTCCACCCAAATGCAATTTTCAGTTTTCCAGTTCATAATCATGCAGTTTAATCGGTTCAAAAATCAAATATATCATCAAATCATGCATAGAAATCAAAACCCCTAAATATTCATGCTTTGACAATCACATTCAAATTCAAGAACCCTAGAATGAACAAAATGCATTTTACTTACTTGGGTGGAGATGCTAGATGATATGAGAATGCTTCCAAACTAGAATGCTCTCTTCCAACCCCAAACTTTGATAGCACACTAGTGAAAAAATGAATAGAAGAGAGATTTTCTTAAGAGGGAAGAGTGAAAAGATGTGGAAAGCCTAGGAGAAGGTGTGTGGAAGTGTTTGTGCAGAGAGAAGTCTGGGAATAAACCCTAAAACGCAGCTTGGGGTATAACAATACCCTAATGGGCTCGGGTCCCGCTAAGGGGAACTTAAGCCCATCTGCGATAGTACCGCTCAGCGGTAATTGCCGCTCAGCGGCACTTTCGTGATGTGCCCTTCTCCTTCTTTTCTTGACCTACGTGCCTTCCTAGCATACCCCTCATAGGTTCCCTGCAATTCAATGTTAAAAATGCTTATGCAAATCCTAAAAATAAACAAACAGAAAACAATCAATCAACTGGGTTGCCTCCCAGGTAGCGCTTGTTTAACGTCACGAGCCTGACCCAAAATCCACCAACACCCATCAGTAGGTGTTTCAAACTTACCAGCACCCATCAGTAGGTGCAAAATCTTCTCACCAACACCCATCAGTAGGTGTTACAAACCTAACATCCTTCAGTAGATGCTGGATCCAACAAAAATATTTACAAAACTAATGTTCACAAATTAAAAATTACAAAACCAAATCAAAAGTTTTTAAATTCACTGGGTTGCCTCCCAGCAAGCGCTCTTTTAATGTCATTAGCTTGACCCAGTAAAGCTCAAGTTCCTTCTTCTTTTTCTTCTTCTTCCTACTGAACTTCTTCAGAAATTTGATCAAACCAGGAACCTGTTGCAGTGTCTCAATCTTAGGAACTTTAATCTCCAATTTCTTGAAGATTTCCATGAAGCACTTAAATTTCTTTTCCTTCCTATGATTCTTCTTTAGATGAGGATGTGATTTTTCATGTGATTTCTTCTTCTTTCCTCTCATCTTCTTTTTCTTCCTTTTTCTCTCCCTAAATTTTCTCTTTTTCTCTTTTATTTTTTTCTTCCTTTCTCTTTTTCTCCTCAACTTCTTTATCTTCACACAAATTTTCTTTCTCTCTTTTCTCTCAACCAATTCTTTTTCTTTTTCTTCATCTTTATCTTTCTCACTCAACTCTTCTTTCTCTTTTCTCTCTACCCTTTCCTCATCTCCCTCTAATTTTTCCTCATCAAGAATCTTGTCACTTTCAGTGATAATGACTTGCCCTTCCTCCTTAAGGTTAACATCAGTATTAACATCATCATTTAATATCTAACTAATGTGACGAAGTTGCATCTCCATTCTTTTACATGATTCTTCAATGCTTTTCTGAGTAGAGTCGGAATTTTTCAAAAATCGTTGAAGGGTGTCCTCCAACCTATCCAAACTTCCTGATAGAAAGGGTTGTTGCTGCCATTGTTGTTGTGGTTGGTTCTCAAATTGTCCAGCAGCTTGCCAAAATTGGCTTTGATCCATGCTTGAGTGAGGTTCCCACCATTGGTTGAGATTACTTTGGTAGAATTGAGTGCCCCTATAGTTAAACTCTTGACCAAATTGCATTCTGCAGACATTAGGCACAAAACCCTAAAACAATTGTTAGCACAAAAAGATAGAGAAAAGAAAAAAAAAAAAAAAAAATCAAAGGATATAATTGAAAAGATAAGAAGATAGGAAATAAAAACAGAAAAATAAAAACATAAAATAAAATAAAATAAAATAAAATACAAACAGAAAATAAAATAAAATAAAATATAATCTAATCAAATAAAATAAAATCAAATAAAAACCGAAAAATAAAAAAACAGAAAATAAAAACAGAAAACAGAAAAACAGAAAAACAGAAAACAGAAAAAATAAAATAAAATCAAATAAAATACAAACTGAAAAATATAAACAGAAAAATAAAATAAAATAAAAATTCGAAATTAAAATAAAATCTAATCTAAAAAGATAAAAATAAAATCTAACCTAACCTAAAAGATAAAATAAAATCTAACCTAAAAAGATAAAAATAAAATAAAATCTAATAAGATAAAATAATAAAAACAGAAAAAATAAAAACAGAAATTCAAAATTAAAGTCAAAGATAATCAATAATCACACAAATTAACCAGTTAAACCACGAATCCCCGGCAACGGCGCCAAAAACTTGATGGACAAATTTGTAAGCACCAAAATATGATGTCACAAACTTGTTTCACAATCGGCAAGTATGACCGAATCGTTCAAGTAATAAAACTTGGTAAGACCAAGTATCGTTCTTCCCAAAGGACTCACGGCCTAGTTTAGTTATGTGGTTTCTTGATTAACTAAGACTTACAAACGAAATATTTGAGTTTAAAATGCAAGACAGAAAATAAACATGTATGCATGAATTTTGATCAATGGCAAAGACAAAAGATAAACACTTTCAATGGAATATATGAATGAATATGTTGTTGGGGGTCAATTTCATCTCATCCACTCTCATATATTTTAGGAATTCAACATTCAAATCATCATTGTTAATGCCACTCTCTAATGTACCATTCTAGATGGCTTCTCCCTAATCAAATAGTTCATACAATTCCTAGCATTCCTAATGATTAGTTCATGAGTGCAGGAGCTTAAAGGCAACCAATAAAATATTGTCAGTATAATATTGGGAGAAATTCCCCGGATCTAGACTTCCCCGTACGTGTCCGTATCGACAAAACCAATAATCATGCATTAGAATGAGTTAAACAATGCAAGCATTGAGCAAAGAGGAAAAACCCTAACTAATGATGAAAGAAAGCATATGTCTTAATTCAAAGATGTACTCAACAGATTCCATATATGAGAGCTTCAAGAGATTACATTGATTCCCCAACAAACATACAAGGTTTAGTTCACCATATTCATGGTGAACCTAGATGAATAACAATGAAAGTATGAAAGAATAAACCCAATAAAGTGGAAGAGGTAGCCTGAGCATCCAAGATCCTCCTTCAAAGGGGTGAAAGAGAGAGTGTTTGCCTCGTTTCTGCCAAAGATCCTAACTATAGGACGTGCAAGCCCTTATATACTAATCTAGAGTTACAAAAGATTACAAAAGTCCAAGCCCAAAAAGTGCCGCTCAGCGGTATTTACCGCTCAGCGGTGATTGCGCGTCTTCTTTCTTCCCCTCAGCGGCCATTTTGCCCCTCAGCGGTTCCAACGTCACCTCTTGAGTGCCGCTCAGCGGTAGTTTGCCGCTGAGCGGTGCCTTCGACTTCTCCTTTTTGCACTCTTTCTTGTCTTTTCTAATGTCCTCTCTCTTATTCTTCACTTCTTTCACCAAATTCACCTCAAAACCTGCACAAAAACACTTAAATCAAGCATAAACCTGTCCAGCTCTCTTATTTATGAAAATATAAACAAAAGGCATGATTTCAAGCTAGTTTCTAAGTCTAAAGGTTGCTTTTAGTATCACTTTTAAGCATGAAAATAACAGTTTTTCAACTGTTATCATGGACGAAGTTGAAGAAGTGGACGAAATGGACGACGTGGACGACGTGGACGAAGTGGATGAAGTGGACGAAGCGGACGAAGTGCACAAAGTGGAGAAAGTGGACGAAGTTGACGAAGTGCACGAAGTGGACATATTGGCCAACTGCTTGAAGCGGACGAAGTTGACGAAGTGGATGAAGTGCGCGAATTTAAGGAAGTGGACGGAGTGGATGAAGTTGACGAAGTGGACGAACTGCACGAAGTGGCCGAAGTTGAAGAGGTGGACGAAGTCGACGAAATGTACAAAGTGGACAAAGTTGACGAAGTGGACGAAGTTGAAGAAATTGAAGAAGATGTAGAAGAAGGGGAAGAAATGGACGAAGTGGAGGAAGTTGTCAAAGTGGACAAAGTTGACGGAGTGGACGAAGTGAACGAAGTGGATGAACTGCACGAAGTGGATGAACTGCACGAAGTAGAAGAAATTGATGAAGTGGACGAAGTTAAGGAAGTGCACGAAGTGGACGAAGTTGACGAAGTGGACGAAGTTGAAGAAGTGCAGGAAGTGGACGAAGTCGACGAAGTGGACAAATTGGACCAACTACACGAAGCGAACGAAGTTGACGAAGTTGACGAAGTGGACGAAGTGCACAAAGTGCATGAATTTGACGAGCTGGACGAAGTTGACGAAGTGCACGTGATGGACGAATGCCCGAGGAGACGACGAACGTGCGTGTTACGAGCTCCTTCGAAGCTTCCTCCAGATGTGAACGCAGCGGAAAAAGACAAAAACTCGAAGAATAACAAGAAAAAGCGGATTAAATTCGATAGAAACCCTAGAAATGGAAGGAAACCCAATATTAACCGATTAATCGGTTCAAAATGAAGATTGAACGATGGAAAATGGATTGAATCGGGAAACAAGGTTTTTAATCGGTGGAAATCGAAAGAACGGTGAAGATGAGGTGCAAATATGGAAGGAAATGTATATTCATGAAGAGAAATGAAAACTTACGAAGGACGAGATGTAGATCTGTGATGGTGATGCACTCAAGAAGAAAACCCTAACTAATGAGGTTTATTTGAAGTGGAAAATGAGAGAAATGTGATGATGTTCTTACGGGAGAGGAATGAAGGTGAAGCGTGAAAGATGTCACGAGTGAAGAAATGAGAGGCTGATACGTTGGAGTGGAAACCTAATGAGAAGCTGACGCGTGCAAGGTAGGTGGAAGCAAAGGAGAGATGGCGTGGAGGATGAGAGAGAAAGCACCGTGGAATTTTGGAGAAATGGAAGAATGAGAGTGTGCTTGGAAGGTGGCTAGAGGAAGTCTTTGGACTCTCTAGCCTATGACTTTCAAGAGAGAATTATTCTGATTTCAGAAATATAATTCTCATTCAGCTCAAAAGTCCCAATACAAGAGAGGAGTTGGGTATTTATAGTAACCCATACTCCTTAAGAGCTAAGCTAGGAAAAGTAAAAATACAAAAGGAAGACTAAGCCAAGTAGGATTCCATCATGCCCTCCCTCTTAAGAAAAGATTTGTCCTCAAATCTGGCAATCGCCTTATGAAGAAGCTCCACACCATCTTTGGGAGCATGGCCATCTTAGAATGGCCTTATTCTTTTAGATCTAGTTTTCTTCCTACTGGATCAAACACGAATCTGCAATACACATCAAATATATCTTCGGTTAATATCAATCCAAGAAAGAATTTTTCTTTAAAAACAAGAGAATAAGAACTTCTAATACTTTGATTAGTAATCTTTGAAAATCTTAGAAGTCCAAATTCAATTTTATCTTGAGTTAATTGTTTTCTTAAAGATAACAATAACTCAAGATTTGAATTGTCATATTTTGAAAATGTTTTCATGACAATTGGTTTGAAAGAGAAGTCAAAAATTGAAAAGTAATCAATTATTGGAAAAGAAGTAAAGATTTGGAAACCTTCCCTTTTAGGTTCCACAGTCTTTGAAAGAATAGGATTTGTCATCAGTAACAATTTCTCCTTTTCTTTCTTCTCTCTTTCTTGCCTTTCTCTCTTCTCTTCTTCTTTCCTTTCTTCCTTTTCTTTTCTCTCAATCTCTTTTTCTCTTTTCTTATCCTTGATCTCCTTAAGTCTTGCCCCAAATTCTAATTCTCTACGAAGAAACCCATGATCCTTTAAACTCTCAAGAAAAAGTTTTCCATCATCAATGCAATCCCTAATTAATTCTAGGTTTCTTTTAATGCTTGAAGGCACAAACTTTCTTCTCATGCAAGCTTTTAAATCATGCCAATCACGTATGGAGGACTTTCTACCTTTCGTAACATGATATTGTCTTTCATCCCACCACTCACTTGCATGCACTTCTAACTTTGAGAGATATATACTAAGAACATAATATTCACTCTCTTCATAAAACCAAGGATTTATTTTATCAATTTCTTTCTCCCAAGCTAGGTATGTTAATGTACCTATGTCGTTACCAAATGATGGAAGATTCCTAGCTTTTTTAAACATTTCATCTACTTTATCTAACCTAGAAGACCTATATGAACCATAAGAAGACATCTTTGTTTTTAAAAGTTTTCTTAATCTAAAGGGTTCAAAACTTTCACTTAGACAAGTCCCAGGTAAGAGAGGTGAGCTAAAGAGCTGCTTAAGTACCAAGTCTTGCCTTGCCAGAAATGTCTTAGGCTACTAACTAATTACCCCTTAAACTAAAATCACCTTTAGAAACAAAGTACACAACTCAAACAATTAAGCACAAATAAAAGACTAGACTCTCGGACTCTAATGTGAAAAGGCTTAGAGTTTAATCCCTTTTAGCCTAAATCACCCCTAGACGTAGAACACAAAATCAAAGAAACAAAATACTAAGGAAACCAGCGGACTCTAATGACCCTACGAGATACACAAATCAAATCAATATATACTCCTATGGTGAAGCTTGTAGCTTTGGCTAACAAGACACATTCACCTGTCTATGCTAAAAATAAAAGCAAATAAAGTTGCCAAGAGTTTGAAAGAGCACCAAGGACTCTTCCTAAACACTTGGACTTTATAAAAGGCCCTTTTACAAAACAAAAACTAAAGCTAACAGTGGGCAAACACAAACCCAGTACAAATACAAACAAAAATTGAAATCCTATGCTACGGTGCTCTTGGTGCCCACATTCACGTGATCCACTTTGCTTCGTGTCAATCTCAGTCCTGTCCAATTAGAGATGTTGCTGCTGCCACGATCTGACCCAAACACCTTGTTCAAATGAAGATCCACGTGCTCAACTTAGTACTGTTGCTATCAAATCTTCTTGGTTTCTATTGATCAAGTTCTACAAACACATGCACAAACTGATGTGAGGATTCACTTAATTAAAACAAATGGCAGACAAAGATATAGGGTAGTAAACTTCCCTTTCTCTCGGTACAGTTGATGCAGATTCCTTTTGCTCTCAACTTGAAATCTGCTGCACGAAGGATTCACAAAAAAATCAACAACCACACCAATTCTTAACAATTACATGACACACAGACAGTTTGAAACAAATCAACGATTAATCTAAAACTCTCTTTAGTGCGGGTGGCTGCTTCTAGCCTATTACCATTCACGAGATACTATAGTTTCAAGGCTATACTGCATGTTCTGATCATACCACAAACCAGATTAGACAAGCACATATGAAAGGCAGTTCAATCAGAACTTAAATTGAAGTGCAGAAACCACTTCTTACAACTGATACAATGCAGTGGCAAAGGAAAACAAGTGGATTCACAATTGAATATGATAGAATAGTTCAAGCAAACAACTCCTGCTCAACGAAAAATTTTCTCAACTAATGATTTACTCACATCAGCTCTGCACACACAAAAACTCTCTCTACAACAGCCAACACATATGCAGGAAAAAATGGACATTTAAACCAAATTCAAATGGATATAATTCTATACTGAAACCATATTGATTTAATAAACCATCCAAGTTAATTAAAACTTGCTTATTTCAATTACAATGCAGCAATTCTTAGAAACCCATTCAGAATTTACATTGGCTAATCCTAGTCTGCAACAAATGTCATACCAGATTCCACACTTCAAGAATTGTTAAACAATGGCAACTATAACAGGGCTATTTAAACCAAAAAAAAAACAGAAACAATTTTAAGGTAAAATACTCCCTTTAGTTCAACACTTCCATGTGAAGTGTTTCTGCCTCTGTTTATTTAAGCTAAAATCTGTTGAAGCCGAAAAATCTCAATGAAGGTTCTGGTATGCTCAACGGCTTCACTGCAGCAGGCGTTTGTAAATCACTCTTGATCCAGCACCACCTGTAAATGGAAATGAAGACAAAAACTATGCAATCTAGTTGGTTAGCACAATTCAGATTCAAAAACTGGACTCATTTCATCACTTGAAACTACAACACACTCAACAAGAATATTTGGCTTTCAAATGCAGCCACACAAAGCTCACAAAAATCAGTCTCTCTTAAAGCTTAAAGCACTCAAAATGGAAAGGTTTGGAAGGGAAATTCTCCCTTGGCAATACACAGCTGGAGAGTATTCCAGACCACCACCACCTAAAATGCTACCAAGCACACAAACCTCCTTTCAAATTCCAGAGATCCAGAGTATAACAAGCTTCTCAATCAAGAATGGCTAGGCTAAGGTCAAAATCAGAAACCAGAACAGAACAGCCACAAATAAGGACAACACAGCAGAGAAACTGACTCAAGATCAGATTATGAAACAAACAAAAGCTCAATTACAGAACAGCAGATCAGAGTTTACTCGTGCACTGAGACAAAACCAGAGTTATCAACCAAGACAAGCAAGAAACAAAGCTTTTGATCAAAGTAAGCACAACAAATAGAACCTATGGAATAGAACTAGAACAGATTTTAAAAACAATAAAAAGGACTTAAGTTGAACCAGTTATGACTAAAGAAAGTTATATCTGATTTGATTTTGGCAGAAATAGTTTACTGAAACAGTGAACAATAATGTGAATTGCACCAATTCTCTTTGCTCTTTTCTTTTTTTTCAATTTGATAGCCAAATCTGAGTTGGATAACACTTTAGCACTTGCTATTTTTAGTCACAATTCACAACATATCACCTAATCAGTTTTGCAACTTAATCAAATTTTTGCCAAAGGAAAGTAAACATGGTTCAACTCAAAAAAAAAAACAAATCCAAAGGAAAACAAGAGGTTAATCACTCTCAGCCACAGTTATAGTTTCAAATACCATTGGTTTAGGCTTCCTTGAGTGACCAAAAATGTATTCTCAATTGCAGAATTGATAGCAAAGTGAAAATAGTGAATGCACACTATGGCTCACAAACTCAGAAGTTCAAACTAAATTCAATCACTGTTGTAAACAGTTTTAATGCAATTCTGCAGATTCAAATACCTCAATAGATGCCAATGAAACGAAGACAATACTGGAAAAAATATTTGAATCAGAACTTGGCAAAGAATTTTAAAACCAAGTATGAATGACTCACAGACTCTTCAAAGAAAAACCAGTTCGGTGTAGCTGGCCAAATTAGAGACTGATGCTGCTGTAAGCATCTTGCACCCAAGCTCAATGCAACATTTCATAGCTTAATTGGTGTGCATTTGCTATCCACAAGCAGATTCAACTTTCAGCTCACAGAATTTCAGAAATGCAATACAATTACATGTAATAGTCAGCATCAAAAACTCAACAGCTTCAGATAAATGAAATGACATTAAAACTGCTGTTGAAGTCTGTCATCAAGCTCATTCAATTGAATGTCACTGCTTATGATAATGGACAGATCTTACTCAAAGCAAAAATTCAATTGAATCAGTTAAACTCAGATTTAATTGACAATTAAAACAAAGTAACATGACATAGACAAAACAGAAATGGATTTTAAAACTTAAAAGACTCAAATAAGAAGATTGTTGAGAGGGTCGCGCCTCCCACAAAAGTTGTGCATAAAAGAATGCAGTATAGTGCTAGGAAGTGACTCCTAGGTCGTCTCTCAAGGACCAATTGTGGTTCAGGTAATAGGTCGAACACATTAGGGGGGGTTTGAAAAGGTTTTGCAAAAATTAAAGAACTTAATAAAGACACAGATGCAAACAAACTAATTTAAGCTAGCATGGTTATTAAACTAAGACTATTAAAAACCTTAGATAACATTCAAACATCAAACACTGTTACAAACTGATTAACAAACACAGTTAAAAATAATTAAATGCAACACTAACTCAAACACATAAACTCAACCTATTAATTAAATTAATTAAAAACCAAAGAAATCAACAAGCCTAATTTAATCCTAGCAAATTACTTGTCATAATGGCAATTAACAAATGAATTTAAAAGTCCAATTGGCCAAAGAAAGAACACATGGCCGTGAGTCATCATGCACCCAAGTCAAACTTCAATTTCACCTTAAATAAGCCACAAAATGTGTTGACTTCTTCTCCCATGTGCACCATTTTTCAAGAAATTAAGCATGTGCCTTCCACACTCTCCAAGACCGTCCCCTCTCTCCTTCCATGCAGCAAAGAAATGATTTTATACACCAAAGCACACAATTTACGTGAACCACCAAGTGGAAATGCCAAAGAATGCTTCAAAGACCAATGTGCAAATGGAAGATACCATGGGTGCTCCTACCAATGTGCCAAGTAAGCTAAATCAAATGAAAACAAACTCTAAAAACCTCCATTTCTCATTGCAATTCACGGCTGGAACAAGCAAAGGCCAAATCTCAAAGTGGAAACATTCCTTGGGTCAAAACAAGCATCTTTTGTGTTGGTCCAAAAGTGGTAAAAATTAAATGAAGCAATTTCCTCTCTCCTACAAACTCCAAACGGTTTTTCATCAAGAATTATGCATCCAAAAGCTTTCTTCCACTCTTCTATACAGAGAACAACTTCAAGAAACCAAAGTTAAAGTTGCAAATGAACACAAGAACAATAAACCCAAACTTCTACTCATCAACCCATCTTTAACACTACCATTTCTTCAAGTTTCTTTGCAAAAACGAAAATAATACTTAGACCATTAATTCTAGTTCTGTCCAGCCTCCATAACATCACCAAGATCTGATCCCAACCTTGTCTCAAGCATCAAAACCGAAAAATGCAAGAAAAGAGTTAAACCCACAACACCCACACATCATCTTAAGCTCTCTTCAACCTAAAACTACATAGAACTTCATTTTTATCATCCAACCATATAGAATGAGATAAAAACCGAGAGGAACAGCAGCAAAGGGAGAGGAAAACGAAATATAAAGTTACTCAAACCCAACATCCACCATGGAAATGCAAAGACAAGCTCCAAAACTCGAACTTCAAGCATCAAGAACAAGCAAATGGAAGTGGAAATGAATAGTTTTTCACCACCAATAAGCTAAGACAACCAAGAGTAAATTAAGAGAAGAAGAAAATCTGCATCTTGCTCATTGAAATGGCCAAAAACGAGACACCCAAGTCAAGCTCTCCATAAGAGTGTTCATACAAGAAACCCTAAGAGAGAAAAGCTCAAAAACGTCAAAAAAAATGAAGTGTGTAAGAGTCTTCTTGTGTGGTTGGCTAAGGCTCTCTAAAATGCCGAGAGTTTCTCCTCCAAATGGGGTCCACAATCAATTAAAAACCCTAATCAAAAAGGCACATGTCCTACAAATGGGTCTTTTTACAAAATTGTCCCTAAAAGGGTCCAAAACACCTAATTCTAATTAAGGGCTTCTAGAAAACGAAATTACAATTTTAATTAGAATCTAAATGACTAAATGTTGAGCCTTTGAGTGTGTCACGCCATATCCCAATGCTCCAGATGATGTTTCCACAACTTTCCTACAACCAGAAATGCACTTAATCAGCTCAGAAAACCCAAATTAGCACAATTACGAATTTCCGACCAAATTAAGCAGAATTCAGAAAACGGGGAAATAATAGACAATTAAACATAATTCCTTGGTTTATTTAAGTGCAATAAACTAAATATAATTCAAGAAATAACGACTCATCAAAGATTCACCGAATTAAAATGAAATAAGACTCAAAAATAATGACTCAAGCACAGGACACGCAACTTGGAAACCTAAACAGATATGAAGAGAATCAAAACACGAAACTCATAACAGTGAACATATCAACTTGAAAACCTAAACGCAAAAATTGAACAAACGCGAAATCAACACAAGACATTCAATGAAGATAATGAACAATGCGAAAAATTGAAGAACAAGCTCAGAATCAAAACAGAATCAAGACATAACTAGAAACAAAGACAGAGACGCGAATCAAACGCAAGAACAGAAGAAATTGAAACAACTCAAAAATGGAAGAAAACTCAGAACAGAGACGAACCGAGATACTTACGTTCGAAGCGTGTTCGACCTTGCTCTGAATACCACTTGATGGACGAACGCCCGAGGAGACGACGAACGTGCGTGTTACGAGCTCCTTCGAAGCTTCCTCCAGATGTGAACGCAGCGGAAAAAGACAAAAACTCGAAGAATAACAAGAAAAAGCGGATTAAATTCGATAGAAACCCTAGAAATGGAAGGAAACCCAATATTAACCGATTAATCGGTTCAAAATGAAGATTGAACGATGGAAAATGGATTGAATCGGGAAACAAGGTTTTTAATCGGTGGAAATCGAAAGAACGGTGAAGATGAGGTGCAAATATGGAAGGAAATGTATATTCATGAAGAGAAATGAAAACTTATGAAGGACGAGATGTAGATCTGTGATGGTGATGCACTCAAGAAGAAAACCCTAACTGATGAGGTTTATTTGAAGTGGAAAATGAGAGAAATGTGATGATGTTCTTACGGGAGAGGAATGAAGGTGAAGCGTGAAAGATGTCACGAGTGAAGAAATGAGAGGCTGATACGTTGGAGTGGAAACCTAATGAGAAGCTGACGCGTGCAAGGGAGGTGGCAGCAAAGGAGAGATGGCGTGGAGGATGAGAGAGAAAGCACCGTGGAATTTTGGAGAAATGGAAGAATGAGAGTGTGCTTGGAAGGGGGCTAGAGGAAGTCTTTGGACTCTCTAGCCTATGACTTTCAAGAGAGAATTATTCTGATTTCAGAAATATAATTCTCATTCAGCTCAAAAGTCCCAATACAAGAGAGGAGTTGGGTATTTATAGTAACCCATACTCCTTAAGAGCTAAGCTAGGAAAAGTAAAAATACAAAAGGAAGACTAAACCAAGTAGGATTCCATCAGCACGAGGTGGACTAAGTGGACGAAGTGGAAGAAGAAGAAGAAGGAGAAGATGAAGAAGAAGTGGAAGAAGTGGAAGAAGTTGAGGAAGTGGACGAAGTTCACGATGATCGGGAAGTTGACGAAGATCACGAAGTTGACAAAGTGGACGACGTGGACGAAGTTGTCGAAGTCGACGAAGTTAAGAGAGCGGACGAAGTTAACAGAGTGGAGGAAGTGGAGGAAGTTGACGAAGTGTACGAAGTTGACTAAGTTGACGAAGTAGACGAAGTGGATGAAGAGGACGAAGTTAAGGAAGTGGACGAAGTGGACAAAGTTGACGAAGTGGACGAAGTTGAAGAAGTTGAAGAAGAAAAGGAAGAAGTGGAAGAAGTTGAAAAAGTGGACAAAGTCAACGTAGTTGACGAAGATCACAAAGTTGACGAAGCTGACAAAGTGGACGAAGGTGATGAAGTGGATGAAGTGGATGAAGTGGACGAAGTGGACAAAGTAGACGAAGTTAAGGAAGTGCACAAAGTGGACGAAGTTAAGGAAGTGCACGAAGTGGACGAAGTTAAGGAAGTGGACAAAGTAGAAGATGTTGAAGAAGAAAAGGAAGAAGTGGAAGAAGTTGAAGAAATGGACAAAGTCGACGCATTTGACGAAGATCACGAAGTTGACGAAGATGACGAAGTAGACGAAGTGGACGAAGTTGACGCAGTTGACGAAGTGGACGAAATTGATGAAGTGGACGAAGTAGACAAAGTGGACGAAGTTAAGGAAGTGCACGAAGTGGACCAAGTTGACGAAGTGGATCAAGTTAAAGATGTTGAAGAAGAAAAGGAAGAAGTGGAAGAAGTTGAAGAAATGGACAAAGTCGACGCAGGATGCAAAGATCACGAAGTTGATGAATCTGACGAAGTGGACGAAGTGGACGATGTGGACGGCGTGGACGAAGTGGACGAAGTGGCTGAAGTGGATAAAGTGGACGAAGTGGACGACGTGGATGATGTGGACGAAGTTGACGAAGTGTACGACGTGGATGACGTGGACGACGTGGACAATGTGGACGACTTGGACAATGTGGACGACGTGGACGAAGTGCACGAAGTGGATGTAGTGGACGAAGTTGACGAGGTGGACGAAGTTGACGAAGTGGACGAAGTACAAAAAGTTGACGAAGTGCACGAAGTTGACGAAGTGCACGAAGTTGACGAAGTGCACGAAGTTGACGAAGTACACGAAGTTGACGAAGTGCACGAAGTTGACGAAGTGCACGAAGCTTACGAAGTTGACGAAGTTGAAGATGTCGACGAAGTGGATGAAAATGAAGAAGTCGAAGAAGTTGAATAAGAGGTGGAAGAAGTGAACGAAGTGGGCGAAGTTGACGAAGTTTACGAAGTTGACGAAGCGGACGAAGTTAAGGAAGTGCACGAAGTTGACGAAGTGGACGAAGTGGACGAAGTTGACGAGCTGGACGAAGTCGACGAAGTGCACGAAGTGGACTAAGTGGACGAAGTTGAAGAAATTAAAAAAGAAGTAGAAGAAGTGGATGAAGTAGACGAAGTTGACGAAGTGGACGAAGTAGACGAAGTGGAAGAAGAAGAAGAAGGTGAAGATGAAGAAGAACAAGTGGAAGAAGTGGAAGAAGTTGAAGAAATGAACGACGTGGAGGAAGTTGACGAAGATCACGAAGTTGACGAAGTGGACGAAGTGGAAGAAGTTGACAAAGTGGACGAAGTTGACGAAGTGCACGACATGGACGAAATAGACGAAGTTGACGAACTGGACGAAGTGGAAGAAAAAGAAGAAGAAGGTAAAGATGAACAAGAACAAGTGGAAGAAGTCGAAGAAGTTGAAGAAGTGGACGAAGATCACGAAGTTGACGAAGTGGACGAAGTGGACATAGTTGACGAATTGCACGAAATGGACGAAGTTGACGAAGTGGACGAAGTGGCCGAGGTTGACAAAATGGAAGACGTGGACGACGTGGACGTAGGGGACGGAGTGGACGAAGCGAACAAAGTGCACAAAGTGGAGGAAGTGGACAAAATTGACGAAGTGGATGAAGTGGACAAATTGGACCAACTGCACGAGGCGGACGAAGTTGACAAATTGGACGAAGTGCACGAATTTAAGGAAGTTTACGGAGTGGATGAAGTTGACGAAGTGGATGTAGTTGACAAAGTGGACGAAGTGCACGAAGTGGCCGAAGTTGAAGAGGTGGACGAAGTTGAAGAAATTGAATAAGAAGTAGAAGAAGGGAAAGAACTGGACAAAGTGGAGGAAGTAGACGAAGTTGACGAGGTGGACGAAGTGGAAGAAGAATAAAAAGGAGAAGATGAAGAAGAAGTGGAAGAATTGGAAGAAGTGGACGAAGTGCACGAAATGGAAGAAGAAGAAGAAGGTGAAGATGAAGAAGAAGTGGAAGAAGTTGAAGAAATTGAAGAAGTGGACGAAGTTGACGAAGATCATGAAGTTGAAGAAGTTGACGAGGTGGACAAAGTTGTCGAAGTGTATGAAGTTGACGGCCTGGACGAAGTGGACAGAGTTGACGAAGTGGACGAAGTGTACATAGTGGACGACGTTGACGAATTGGACGAAGTGGACAAAGTGGATGAAGTGGACGAGGTGGACGAAGTCGACGAAGTGCACGAAGTGGACGAAGTGGACGAAGTTGAAGAAATTGAAGAAGAAGTAGAAGAAGTGGAAGAAGTGGAAGAAGTGGACGAAGTCGACGAAGTGGAAGAGGAAGATGGAGAAGAAGATGAAGAAGAAGTGGAAGAAATGGAAGAAGTTGAAAAAGTGGACGAAGTTGACGAAGATGACGAAGTTGACGAAGATCACGAAGTTGACAAAGTTGATGAAGTGGACGAAGTTGTCGAAGTGGACGAAGTGAACGAAGTGGAGGAAGTGGAGGAAGTTGACGAAGTGGACGAAGTTGATGAAGTTGACAAAGTGGAGGAAGTTGACGAAGTATACGAAGTTGACTAAGTTGACGAAGTAGACGAGGTAGACGAAGTGGACGATGTTAAGGAAGTGCACGAAGTGGACGAAGTGGACAAAGTTGACGAAGTGGACGAAGTTGAAGAAGTTGAAGAAGAAAAGGAAGAAGTGGAAGAAGTTGAAGAAGTGGACAAAGTCGACCCAATAGACGAAGATCACGAAGTTGACGAAGCTGACGAAGTGGACGAAGGTGACGAAGAGGATGAAGTTGACGAAGTGGACAAAGTAGACGAAGTGGACGAAGTAAAGGAAGTACACGAAGTGGACGAAGTTGACGAAGTGGACGAAGTTGAAGATGTTGAAGAACAAAAAGAAGAAGTGGAAGAAGTTGAAGAAATGGACAAAGTCGACGCAGTTGACGAAGATCACGAAGTTGACGAAGTTGACGAAGGGGACGAAGTGGATGACGTGGATGACGTGGACAAAGAGGATGAAGTGGACGATGTGGACGAAGTTGACGAAGTGTAGGATGTGGACGAAGTTGAAGAAATTGAAGAAGAAGTAGAAGAAGTGGAAGATGTGGACGAAGTAGACGAAGTGGACGAAGTGGACGAAGGGGAAGGAGAAGAAGAAGGAGAAGATGAAGAAGAAGTGGAAGAAATGGAAGAAGTTGAAACAGTGGACGAAGTTGACGAAGATCACGAAGTTGACGAAGATAACAAAGTTAACAAAGTTGACGAAGTGGACGAAGTTTTCTTAGTTGACGAAGTTGACAGATTGGACGAAGTGGACGAAGTGGTGGAAGTGGAGGAAGTTGACGAAGTGGACGAAGTTGTCGAAGTGGACAAAGTTGACGGATTGGACAAAGTGGAGGAAGTGGAGGAAGTGGAGGAAGTTGACGAAGTGGACGAAGTTGACAAAGTGGATGAAGTTAAGGAACTGCACGAAGTGGACGAAGTTGACGAAGTGGACGAAGTTAAAGAAGTTGAAGAAGAAAAGGAAGAAGTGGAAGAAGTTGAAGAAGTGGACAAAGTCGACGCAGTTGACGAAGGTCATGAAGTTGACGAAGATGACGAAGTGGACTAAGTGGACGAACTTGACGAACTTGACGAAGTGGACGAAGTAGACAAAGTGGACGAAGTTAAGGAAGTGCACGAAGTGGATGAAGTGGACGAAGTTGAGGAAGTGGATCAAGTTGAAGAAGTTGAAGAAGAAAAGGAAGAAGTGGAAGAAGTTGAAGAAATGGACAAAGTCGACGCAATTGACAAAGATCACGAAGTTGACCAATCTGACGAAGTGACGAAGTGGACGACGTGGACAAAGTGGACAAAGTGAACAAAGTGGACCACGTGGACGGCGTGGACGAAGTGGATGAAGTGGATAAACTGGACAAAGTGGACGATGTGGACAACGTGGATGACGTGGACAACGTGGACGAAGTGCACGAATTGCACGAAGTGCACGAAGTGGACGTAGTGGACGAAGTTGATGAGGTGGACGAAGTTGACGAAGTGGACGAAGTGGACAAAGTGGACGAAGTGGAGAAGTGGAGGAAGTGGATGAAGTTGACGAAGTGCACGAAGTTGACGAAGTGCATGAAGCTTACGAAGTAGACGAAGTTGACAAAGTTGAAGATCTCAACGAAGTGGATGAAATTGAAGAAGCCGAAGAAGTTGAAGAAGAGGTGGAAGAAGTGGCGAAGTGGGCGAAATGGACGAAGTTGACAGAATGGACAAAGTGGACGAAGTTCACGAAGTGGAAGAAATTAACAAAGTGGACGAAGTAGACGTAGTAGATGAAGTGGACGAAGTTAAGGAAGTACACGAAGTTGACGAAGTGGACGAAGTGCACGAAGTGGACGAAGTTGACGAGCTGGACGAAGTGCACGAACTGGACTAAGTGGACGAAGTTGAAGAAATTGAAAAAGAAGTAGAAGAAGTGGACGAAGTGGACGAAGTGGACGAAGTGGATGAAGTGGACGAAGTTGACGAAGTGGACGAAGTTGACGAAGTGGACGAAGTTGACGAAGTGGACGAAGTGGAAGAAGAAGAAGAAGGAGGTGAAGATTAAGAAGAACAAGGGAAAGAAGTGGAAGAAGTTGATGAAGATCACGAAGTAGAGGAAGTTGACAAAGATCACGAAGTTGACGAAGTGGAAGAAGTTGACGAAGTTGACGAAGTGCACGACATGGACGAAATGGACGAAGTTGACGAACTGGACGAAGTGGAAGAAAAAGAAGACGAAGGTGAAGATTAAGAAGAACAAGTGGAAGAAGTCGAAGAAGTTGAAGGAGTGGACGAAGATTACGAAGTGAACGAAGTGGAAGAACTTGACGAAGTGGACAAAGTGGACAAAGTTGACGAAGTGCACGAAATGGACGAAGTTGACGAAGTGGATGAAGTGGCCGAGGTGGACGAAATGTAAGACATGGACGAAGGGGAAGAAGTGGAAGAAGCGGACGACGTGCACAAAGTGGAGGAAGTGGACGAAGTTGACGAAGTGGACAAATTGGACCAACTGCACGAGGCGGAAGAAGTTGACGAAGTGGACGAAGTGCATGAATTTAAGGAAGTGGATGAAGTTGACAAAGTGGACGAAGTTGACGAAGTTGAAGAGGTGGACGAAGTTGAAGAAATTGAAGAAGAAGTAGAAGAAGGGAAAGAACAGGACGAAGTGGAGGAAGTAGACGAAGTTGACGAAGTGAAAGAAGAAGAAAAAGGAGAAGACGAAGAAGAAGTGGTAGAAGTGCACGAAGTGCACGAAATTGAAGAAGAAGAAAAAGGTGAAGATGAAGAAGAAGTGGAAGAAGTTGAAGAAGTGGACGAAGATCATGAATTTAACGAAGTTGATGAGATGGACGAAGTTGTCAAAGTGGACGAAGTTGACGGACTGGACGGAGTTGACGAAGTGGACGGAGTTGACGAAGTGGACGAAGTGGACGAAGTCGACAAAGTGGACGAAGTTCACGAATTGGACGAAGTAAACAAAGTGGATGAAGTGGACGAATTGCATGAAGTGGACGAGGTGGACGAAGTCGACGTAGTGCACGAAGTGGACGAAGTCGACAAAGTTGACGAAGTGGACGAAGTTGACGAAGTGGGCGAAGTCGACGACGTTGACGAAGTGGACGAAGTGCACAAAGTGTACGAAGTGGACTTAGTGGACGAAGTGGACGAAGTTGACGAAGTGGACGAACTAGACGAAGTGCATGAAGCGGACGAAGTGGACGAAGTTCACGAAGTGCACGAAGTTCACGAAGTGGACGAAGTTGACGAAGTGGACGAAGTTGACGAAGTTGATGAAGTGGACGAAGTGGACGAAGTTGACGAAGTGGACGAACTAGACGAAGTGCATGAAGTGGACGAAGTTCACAAAGTGGACGAAGTTGATGAAGTGCACGAAGTGGACGAAGTTGACGAAGTGGATGAAGTGAAGGAAGTGGACGAAGCGGTCGAAGTTGACGAAGTGGACGAACTAGAACAAGTGCACGAAGTGGACGAAGTTCACGAAGTGGATGAAGTGGACGAAGTTGACGAAGTGGACGAAGTGAAGGAAATTGACGAAGTAAACGAAGTGGACGAAGTAAACGAAGTGGACGAAGTTGACGAAGTTGACGAAGCGGACGAACTGGATGAAGTACACGAAGTTGACGAAGTGGACGAAGTTGACATAGTGGACGAAGTGCACGAAGTTGACGAAGTGAATGAAGTGGACGAAGTGGACAAAGTGGACGAAGTTGACGAAGTTGAAGAAGTTCAAGAAGTGGAAGAAGTGGGCAAAGTGGGGAAAGTCGACGAAGTTGACGCAGTGGACGAAGTGGAAGAATAAGATGAAGGTGAAGATGAAGAAGAACAAGTGGAAGAAGTTGACGAAGTAGAGGACGAAGATCACTAAGTTGATGAAGATCACGAAGTTGACGAAGTGGACGAAGTGTACGAAGTTGATGAAGTTGACGAAGTGGACGAAGTTGACGAATTTAACAAATTGGACGAACTGGACGAAGTGCACGAAGTTGAAAAAGTTCACGAAGTAGACGAATTTGATGAAGTGGAAGAAGTGGTCGAAGTGGACAAAGTGGACGAGGTGCACGAAGTTGACGAAGTGGAAGAAGTGGACGAACTGGACGAAGTGGACAAAGTTCACGAAGTGGACGATGTGGACGAAGTGGACGAAGTGAACGAAGTGGAAGAAGTGGACGAAGTGGACTAAGTTGACGAAGTGGACGAACTTGACGAAGTGCTTGAAGTGGACGAAGTTGAAGAAGTTGAAGAAGAAGTGGAAGAAGTGGAAGAAGTTGACGAAGTGAAAGAAGAAGTGGAACAAGTGGAAGAAGTGGACGAAATGGCCGAAGTCGACGACGTTGACGAAGTGGACGAAGTGCACGAACTGTAAGAAGTGTACGAAGTGGACTTAGTGGACGAAGTTGACGAAGTGGACGAACTAGATGAAGTGCATGGAGCGGACGAAGTGGACGAAGTTCACGAAGTGGACGAAGTTGACGAAGTGGACGAACTAGACGAAGTGCATGTAGTGGACGAAGTTCACGAAGTGGACGAAGTTGATGAAGTGCACGAAGTGGACGAAGTTGATGAAGTGGACGAAGTGAACGAAGTGGACGAAGCAGACGAAGTTGACGAAGTGGACGAACTAGAACAAGTGCACGAAGTTGACGAAGTGAATGAAGTGGACGAAGTTGACAAAGTGGACGAAGTTGCCGAAGTTGACGAAGTTGAAGAAGTTGAAGAAGTGGAAGAAGTGGGCAAAGTGGGGAAAGTCGAAGAAGTTGGCGCAATGGACGAAGGGGAAGAATAAGAAGAAGGTGAAGATGAAGAAGAACAAGTGGAAGAAGTTGACGAAGTGGAGGAAATTGAAGAACTGGACGAAGATCACGAAGTTGACGAAGATCACGAAGTTGACGAAGTTGACGAAGTGGAGGAAGTGCACGAAGTCTACAAAGTTGACGCAGTTGACGAAGTGGACGAAGTTGACGAATTTGACAAATTGGACGAACTGGACGAAGTGCATGAAGTGGACAAAGTTCACGAAGTGGACGAATTTGATGAAGTGGACAAAGTGGTCGAAGTGGACGAAGTGGACGAGGTGCACGAAGTTGACGAAGTGGAAGAAGTGGACGAAGTGGACAATGTTCACGAAGTGGACGATGTGCACGAAGTGGACGAAATGAACGAAGTGGAAGAAGTGGACGAAGTGGACTAAGTTGACGAAGTGGACGAAGTTGAAGAAGTTGAAGAAGAAGTGGAAGAAGTTGACGAAGTGGAAGAAGAAGTGGAAGAAGTGGAAGAAGTGGACGAAGTGGCCGAAGTCGACGACGTTGACGAAGTGGACGAAGTGCACGAAGTGTACGAAGTGGACTTAGTGGAGGAAGTGGACGAAGTTGATGAAGTGGACGAAGTGCACGAAGTTGACGAAGTGGACGAACTAGACGAAGTGCATCAAGTGGACGAAGTTCACGAAGTGGACGAAGTTGATGAAGTGCACGAAGTGGACGAAGTTGACAAAGTGGACAAAGTGAACGAAGTGGACGAAGCGTACGAAGTTGACGAAGTGGACGAACTAGATGAAGTGAACGAAGGGGACGAAGTTCATGAAGTTCACGAAGTGGATGAAGTGGACGAAGTTGACGAAGATGACGAAGTGGACGAAGTCGACAAAGTGGACGAAGTGCCCGAAGTGGATGAAGTTGAAGAAGTTGAAGAAGAAGTGGAAGAAGTGGAAAAAGTTGAAGTGGACAAAGTGGATGCAGCTGACCAAGATCACGAAGGTGACGAAGCTGACAAAGTTGACAAAGTAGACGAAGTCAACGAAATTGACGAAGTGGACGAAGTGGACAAAGTTGACGAAGTTGACGAAGTGGACGAACTGGATGAAGTGCACGAAGTGGACGAAGTTCACGAAGTTGACAAAGTGCACGAAGTTGACGAAGTGGATGAACTGGACAAAGTGAACGAAGTGCACGAAGTGGATGAAGTTGACGGAGTGGACGAAGTTGACGAAGTGGAAGATGTGAACGAAGTTAACGAAGTGGAAGAAGTGGACGAAGTTGAAGAAGTTGAAGATGAAGTGGAAAAAGTGGACGAAGCGGGCGAAGTCGACGACGTTGACGAAGTCGATTTTGTGGACGAAGTGTACGAAGTTAACAAAGTGGACGAAGTTGACGAAGTGGACGAACTAGAGGAAGTGCATGAAGTTGATGAAGTGGACGAAGTTGACGAGGTGTATGAAGTGGACGAAGTGGAACAAGTTTACGAAGTGGACGAAGCGGACGAGCTAGACGAACTGCACGAAGTGGACGAAGTTGACGAGGGGGATGAGGTTGACGAAGTCGATGAAGTGGACAAAGTGGACGAAGTGGACGAAGTGCCCGAAGTGGACGGTTTTGACGAAGTGCATGAAATGGACGAAGTTGACGAAGTTGAAGAAGTTGAAGAAGTGTAAGAAGTGGAAGAAATGGGCAAAGTGGGAAAAGTCGACGAAATTGACGCAGTGGAAGAAGTGGAAGAATAAGAAGAAGGTGAAGATGAAGAAGAAGAAGTTGAAGAAGTTGACGAAGTGGAGGAAGTTGCAGAAGTGGACAAAGTTCACGAAGTTGACAAAGTGGACGAAGTGGACGAAGGGGACGAAGTGGACAAAGTTCAGAAGTGGACGAATTTGATGAAGTGGACGAAGTTGACGAAGTGGACGAAGTGCACGAAGTTGACGAAGTAGGTGAAGTGGACGAAGGGGACAAAGTGGACTAAGTGCACGAAGTGGACGAAGATGACAAAGTGGACGAAGTTGACGAAGTGGAAGAAGTGGAAGAAGTGGACAAAGTTGACAAAGTGGAAGAAGTTGAAGAAGTTGAAGAAGAAGTGGAAGAAGTGGAAGAAGTGGAAGAAGTGGACGAAGTGGACGAAGTGTGCGAAGTCGACGACGTTGACGAAGTGGACGAAGTGGACGAACTAAACCAAGTGCATGAAGTGGACGAAGTTGACGAAGGGTATGAAGTGTATGAAGTGGACGAAGTGGAAGAAGTGGACGAAGTGGACGAAGTGAACGAAGTGGACGAAGCGGACGAAGTTAACAAAGTGGACGAACTGGACGAAGTGCACGAAGTGGACAAAGTTCACGAAGTGGATGAATTGTACGAAGTGGACGAAGTTGACGAATTGGACGAAGTGGACAAAGTTGAAGAAGTTGAAGAAGAAGTGGAAGAAGGTCAAAAAGTGGAAGAAGTGGACAAAGTGGACGAAGTTGATGAAGTACACGAAGTGAACGAAATTCACGAAGGGGACGAAGTGGACAAAGTTGACGAAGTGGAAGAAGTCGACGAAGTGGACGAAGTTGAAGAAGTTGAAGAAGAAGTGGAAGAATCGGAAGAAGTGGACAAAGTGGGCAAAGTCGACGAATTTGACGAAGTGGACGAAGTGGAAGAATTGGAAGAAAGTGAAGATGAAAAAGAACAAGTGGAAGAAGTTGAAGAAGTGGACAAAGTCACGAAGTTGACGAAGTGGACGAAGTGGACGAAGTGCACGAAGTTGACGACGTTGACGAAGTGGACGAAGGGGACGAAGTGGAAGAAGTGGACGAAGCGGAGGAAGTTGACGACGTGGACGAAGTTGACGAAGTAGACGAACTAGACGAAGTGCATGAAATGGACGAAGTGCACGAAGTTCACGAAGTTGACGAAGTGTATGAAGTGGACAAAGTGGACAAAGTAGACGAAGTGCCCGAAGTGGACGACGTTGACGAAGTGTACGAAGAGGATGAAGTTGACGAAGTGGAAGAAGTGGACGAAGTTGAAGAAGAAGTGGAAGAAGAAGTGGAAGAAGTGGAAGAAGTGGGCGAAGTCGACGACGTTGACGAAGTGGACAAAGTGGACGAAGTAGAAGAAGAAGAAGAAGAGGAAGATGAAGGAGAAGAAATGGAAGAAGTTGGAAGAAGTTGAAGAAATGGACGAAGTGGACGAAGTTGAAGAAGAAGTGCAAGTGGAAGAAATGGGCAAAGTGGGCAAAGTCGACGAAATTGACACAGTGGAAGAAGTGGAAGAATAAGAAGAAGGTGAAGATGAAGAAGAACAAGTGGAAGAAGTTGAAGAAGTTGACGAAGTGGAGGAAGTTGAAGAAGTGGACGAAGTTCACGAAGTTGACAAAGTGGACAAAGTGGACGAAGGGGACCAAGTGGAGGAAGTGAACGAAGTGTACGAAGTTGACGAAGTGGACGAAGTTGACGAATTAAAACTGGATGAAGTGCACGAAGTGGACGAAGTGGACAAAGTTTAGAAGTGGACGAAGTTGAAGAAGTGGACGAAATTTACGAAGTGGACGAAGTTGACAAAGTGGACGAAGTGCACGAAGTTGACGAAGTGGATGAAGTGGACGAAGTCGACAAAGTAGACGAAGTGGATGAAGATGACGAAGTGGACGAAGTTGAAGAAGAAGTGGAAGAAGTGGAAGAAGTGTGCAAAGTCGACGACGTTGACGAAGTGGAGGAAGTGGACGAAGTTGACGAACTAGACGAAGTGCATGAAGTGGACGAAGTTGACGAAGTGTATGAAGTGGACGAAGTGGAAGAAGTTGACGAAGTGGACGAAGTGGATGAAGTTCACGAAGTGGACAAAGCGGACGAAGTTGACGAAGTGGACGAACTGTACGAAGTTGACGAAGTGGACGAAGTTGACGAAGTGGACGAAGTTGATGAAGTGGACGAAGTTGACGAAGTGGACGAAGAGGACAAAGTGGACGAAGTGGACGAAGTTGACGAAGTGCATGAAGTGGACGAAGTTGACAAAGTTGAAGAAGTTGAAAAAGAAGTGGAAGAAGTGGGCTAAGTCGATGAAGTTGACGCAGTGGACGAAGTGGAAGAATAAGAAGAAGGTGAAGATGAAGAAGAACAAGTGGAGGAAGTTGAAGAATTTGACGAAGTGGAGGAAGTTGAAGAAGTGGACGATGATCACGAAGTTGACGAAGTGGACGAAGTGGGCGAAGTGGACGAAGCGGAGGAAGTGAATGAAGTGTACGAAGTTGACGAAATGGACGAAGTTGACAAATGGGAGGAACTGGACGAAATGCACGAAGTGGACAAAGTGGACAAAGTTCAGAAGTGGACGAAGTTGAGGAAGTGGATGAAGTGGAGGAAGTTGACGAAGTGGACGAAGTAGACGAAGTGGACGAGGTGCACGAAGTTCATGAAGTGGACGAAGTGAACGAAGTGGACGAAGTGGACGAAGTGGATGAAGTTGACGAAGTGGACGAAGTGCACGAAGTGAACGAAGTGGACGTAGTTGTTGAAGTGCACGATGTCGACGAAGTTGACGAAGTGGACGAAGTTAAAGAAGTTGAAGAAGAAGGGGAAGAAGTGGAAGAAGTGGACGAAGTGGGCGAAGTCGACGACGTTGACGAAGTGGATGAAGTGGACGAAGTGGATGAAGGGGATAAAGTGGACGAAGTGTACGAAGTTGATGAAGTGGACGAAGTTGACGAAGTGGACGAAGTTGACGAAGTGGACGAACTAGACGAAGTGCATGAAGTGGACGAAGTTCACAAGGTGGACGAAGCGAACGAAGTTGACGAAGTGTATAAATTGTATGAAGTGGACGAAGTGGAAGAAGTTGACGAAGTGGACGAAGTGCACGAAGTGGACGAAGTTGACGAAGTGGACGAAGTGAACGAAGTGGACGAAGCGGACGAAGTTGACGAAGTGGACGAACTGGACGAAGTGCACGAAGTGGACGAAGTTCACGAAGTGGATGAAGTGGACGAAGTTGAGGAAGTGGCCAAAGTGGACAAAGTGCCCGAAGTTGACGAATTGCACGAACAGGATGAAGTTGACGAAGTGGAAGAAGTGGAAGAAGAAGTGGAAGAAGAGGAAGAACTGGAAGAAGTGGAAGAAGTGGGCGAAGTCGACGACGTTGACGAATTGGACAAAGTGGGCGAATGATAACAGTTGAAAAACTATTATTTTCATGCTTAAAATTGATACTAAAAGCAACCTTTAACACTTAGAAACTAGCTTGAAATCATGCTTTTGGTCACATTTTCAAAAATAAGAGAGTTGGACAGGTTTATGCTTGATTTCAGTGTTTTTGTGCAGGTTTTAAGGTGAATTTGGTGAAAGAAGTGAAGAAGGAGAGAGATGGAATCAGAAAAGACATCAAAAAGTGCAAAAGGAGAAGCCGCAACTACCGCTCAGCGGCCATTTTGCCCCTCAGTGGTCCTCCCGTGAGCTCCTGAGTGCCGCTCAGCGGTAAACTGCCGCTGAGCGGTGACTTCGGCTTCTCCTTTTGCACTTTTTGATGTCTTTTCTGATTCCATATCTCTCCTTCTTCACTTCTTTCACCAAATTCACCTTAAAACCTGCACAAAAACACTGAAATCAAGCATAAACCTGTCCAACTCTCTTATTTCTGAAAATATGAAGAAAAGCATGATTTCAAGCTAGTTTCTAAGTATAAAGGTTGCTTTTAGTATCAATTTTAAGCATGAAAATAACAGTTTTTCAACTGTTATCACAACCCCAAACTTAGAACTTTGCTTGTCCTCAAGCAAACAAGATGTAACTCCATCTTCAACCAATTCATATGATGGTTCACTTCATTCAAAAAACTTCTTTTCAAGATAAGTAAAAACATCAATCAAACTTATGATCAAGATTTCAATTAAGATGTGCACATGCTTTAGTGTGTCACAAAATCAGTTAATACCCAACAAATGCTCTTTTTCATGAATGACCAATCAATTAAGCATGGATGTTCATGTGCTAATGGAATATTCCCTTACTAGGTAAAGTATTTCACTCAACACACAAGTGTATAAAAGATAATCACTCATTCACTCTACTATCACAATGTCACCTGAATCAACTTTGCCTTTCATTTTACCACAATCAAAAACATTCACAAGCATGCATCATCACAAGGACTTTTCAATGGCTTATAATGTGGCTGGGCTAACAAGAAAATTGGTTTTTCTGGATCACAAAATCCTTGAGTTAAGAGAATCATAACAACACAATCATCTTACTCATTCCCAACTTTCTTTTGCCTTTGCATTGAGCTTTGCTTCTTTTTCTTTTCTTTTCTTTTTCTTTTCATATTCTTACTTTTTAGCTCTTAGCTCAATGCTTTTCCTTTTTCATGTTTTCCCAACAACCCCAAACTTGAACATTTAACAATATCACACAAGATCTTCTACTTAACTCAAGGTAAAGCTTTTCAATCAAGGGTTTCAGTGTATGTTCAAGGCTAAGGGTTCAAAAGGATAGAACACAAAGTGTTCTCTTTTAGTGGGCTAATTTTACGAATTTGGCCAATAAAAAGGTTTCCAACAAACGGCCTTGATCATATGATGCAAAACAAGCAATTGATTCAATCATAGAAAACCTGGGCAAAATCATTCATGCTTTCAAAGTAATAGCATTCAACAATAACAACTCTGGAGCTCAAAACCTCACATATAAGCTCATTCACATTTGACATACACATCCTGCTTAATTTCACAATCACAATCATGATATCATGCATTTGTTCACAAAGCTTGTGAATCACCTGTATAAGCATTTGAATGTGCACATCATCTCAACATCAATTAATCATAAGCATCATTCAGCATTACTTATCACACAATCACAGATAATAGCAAACCATCATAGCAAACCAGGTGTTCTATAGAGTACATCAAACCCTAATCTAAAAACAAAAACAATTAAGTTCAGAAAACTTAAACCACAAAAGCATAATCATATGATAGCATTTATCAGTAAATGCTATCTCAGCTCCTCATCAGTGTGAGTTGTCCTCTGTATCTTCCTCTTCCTCCTCATCTTCATTATCTTCAAATGCATCATCATCATCAGCTTCATCTTCTTCCATCTCTCTAGCTGAAGCTTCAGCTGCTCCAGCTCCTCCTCCATGCACTGGTTCCTCTGGCCAAGCTACCACATTATGGAATTCATCCATAGTCCACCTGTGGGCTGGAGGTGTATCATACATCCCCACAATCATCTCAGCAGTAGCCACCTGCCCTCTATGAATGGACTGCAACTGAGCACCTATAAGAGACATATACATGTCCCTCATCTAGAATGGTTCTGCTTCATGTGTATCAGCAGATGTCTGACTCTGTGCTGGCCCTCTCTCTCTACGAGCCCGGCGTGGTGGAACTGGCTGAGCTGCATCCTCACCTCCACAGTACTGTCTGTAATAGGCCTCATCAATAGCTTTTCTTGGCCTCTCAAAAGGTGGAGCAGAAG
This sequence comes from Vigna umbellata, assembly GCF_029865625.1. Taxonomy (NCBI): domain Eukaryota; kingdom Viridiplantae; phylum Streptophyta; class Magnoliopsida; order Fabales; family Fabaceae; genus Vigna; species Vigna umbellata. The sequence continues at coordinate 30,082,555 of NC_142173.1, read as the reverse complement.
TGTCCACCCCAGCTATCTTGCAAAGGTGCGTGATCAAAGAAGGATGTCTTAGTGGTGCTTTGTTGTTTGAAGTATTGGCGCACACACTAATCTCATCAGCTATCACCTGCCCAATATTAACATTCAAGTTTATGATAGCACAGTAGATGAAGAATGCCCTTGATGAGTCAATATTTTCTCTATTTCACTTAGCTTATTGTGCTAGATTTAATCAGGGAATTGTGCTTAAAAGTCCGGTATTTTTCCGTTTTCCGAATTCTGCTTAATTTGGTCGAAAATTTATAATTGTGCTAATTTGGGTTTTCTGAGTTGATTAAATGCATTTTGGATTACAGGAAGAATTTTGGAAATACATTTTGGGACAGTTGGAAGAGCATTCATTTACTTGGAAGATTTATTTTGTGTGTTCATGCGTGGAAACTTAAGATGAAATATTTTATTTGGATTGGCTAAAAATTGGAAGTAAGTGCATGGTCCAAAGGTTTTGGAAACATCCAAAAGAGCATAAAGGTTGCACGTGAAAGAGGGAGAACATGTCATTCACTTCTTGAATTTTAAGAAGCAAAATTGGCTTGGAATCATCACGCACACTGCCACGTCCAGCAGGAGCAGCCACGTTGAGGAGGTGCTTCACTAAAGCAAGGGTGTGACAAGCAGAAATAAACACACGGCCCAAGGCTGTCACGTTTTGAAGTGCAGCACACACCAACAGGCATGGAGGAGCACACGTGGAGGCTCACTTTCCTTTTGGGCTTGAAAGAGTGGTGTGCACGGTGAAGAGAGAATGTTGGCTTGTTATTGGAGGGGTGCACACGGCTTGCAGCACACGCCCATTTTTCACGCTCCCAGCTGATTCGCATCCAACACCTTCTTCCATTCAGCAGCACACGGGTTACATCCACATGGCCCAGAGAATTCCACAATCACGCACACAGCAGCAACACACTCCACGGCCCTTGAGAGCTGATTCTACCCAGCAAGCTTGAAGAAAAGAAACACTTTACACGTCCACGTGAAAGAGAGCTTCCACGTCCAGCACTGCACGGAGTGAAATGAAGCACACCCGGCCCACACTTGGCTGCACACGTCCAGCTGCACGGTGCTTCACAGCTACTACAATGTGCATTTAATTTGTTTCACTTTTTAGCTCAATTGCATTTCAATATTAGCTGCGTTTTTGTGATGCTTACCACTTCATTTTATTTTCATTGTTCACGCATTTTAATTTATTTTTCTTTGAGAAGAAATGGAGTTGATAGATACTGCATGGTGCCTTTCATTCATTAGCTTAAGTGTTGCAAATTCTCTTTAATTTCCGCTGCATTGTGCTTATGGGTTGATGCAAATTTGCATTTATGATATGTGCATTTAAATTGGTCCACGCAAGCTTAAAGCGAAGGGCATTTTTGCTCCACGGTACTTCCCTGTTTCAATGCACACATATTCAGTACCACTTAGTTCTATTTCCTTTTATTAACTACTCCATTTTTTTAGTCAAATTTAATTAACTACTGGTGTGCGGTTTAAGATTGTTCCATTTAATATTTTCATTTATCTTGATGTTTCCAATTGTATTCGGTTGTATTTAATTCTCGTCTTTAATTTCGTCAATTGCATTCACAAATCTTTCAAAACCCCCCACTTAGTGTTGACTTGAGACGGAACCCAAATTGGTCCTTGAGAGACGACCTAGGAGTCACTTCCTAGTCTATACTGCATTAATTTTGCAAACAACTTTTGTGTGAGGTGCGACCCTCTCATCAGCCCTACTGAGAGTAATATCTGACACATGTGAACATGGCTGAATGTTGGCATGAGAAAACGCCATCCAATACTTTGCAAGAGGAGTCAAATCTGTCCTCCTAATGTTAACCACTGAGCCAGATCGATTCCTTTGGAAGTGTCCTCCAGGTATACACAGTACTCTCTCCACATCCTCATAATCAGCACCTTCCTCCATGCAAAGAGCAAACTGGCACTGCTCACCAGCCCATACAGTGTCCAGAAAGTTATTAATAGAATCAGGATCATACCTGATAGCATGGCCTCTGACATAGCCCAAATAATTCTCAGCTGGATAATCACCAATCTTCTTTGCATTGGTGTAAAATTCCTTAACCACAGCTATGTTGGCAGGTGCAGGATAAGTGGCTAGCTTTCCCCAATCATTCCCTAAAACTTGCTCTCCAAATTGAGGAGCAAAGTTAGGTATCATTCCAACCTTTCTCTCCATCAGAAGTCTCCTGTCCTGAACCACTTTAAAGTGCTTCTCATGTTTCCTAGAGAGGAACCTGCTAGAGTGGGGTTGCTCTGGTTCCTTTTCCTTTCTCTTGGTTGCCATGGTTTTCAATCTTTTTCCTGAAGAGGATGCCATTCCTACATTCAAAACACAAATACAAAACCACAGAACATGATGTTAATCATTAGTAAAACACAGAACACAACTCCTTTCGAAGCTAAACCACCGCTGAGGGCCAGAATTTCCCCTCAGCGCCACCAGTGCCACATTCCAGATCACAAAAAATCAGAAAAGCCAAATCTGGCAAAGTGCCGCTCAACGGCAATTTACCCCTCAGCGGTAACTCTGCAGATTTTTAAAAATCTTGTTTTAAAACTGTCCTAACTCCACCCAAATGCAATTTTCAGTTTTCCAGTTCATAATCATGCAGTTTAATCGGTTCAAACATCAAATATATCATCAAATCATGCATAGAAATCAAAACCCCTAAATATTCATGCTTTGACAATCACATTCAAATTCAAGAACCCTAGAATGAACAAAATGCATTTTACTTACTTGGGTGGAGATACTAGATGCAATGAGAATGCTTCCAAGCTAGAATGCTCTCTTCCAACCCCAAACTTGAATGGAACACTAGTGAGCAAGTGAGTGGAAGAAAAATTTTCAAGAGGAAAGAATGAAAAGATGTGGAAAACCTTGGAAAAGGTATGTGGAAGTGTTTGTGTAGAGAAGAGCCTGGATAAAAAACCTAAAACGCAGCTTGGGGTATAAAAATACCTTAATGGGCTCGGGTCCCGCTAAGGGGAAACTAAAGCCCATCTGCGAGAGTACCGCTCAGCGGTAAGTTACCGCTCAGCGGCACTTTCGTGATGTGCTCTTCTCCTTCTTTTCTTAACCTACGTGCCTCCCATACATGCCCCTCACTGGTTCCCTGCAATTCAATGTTTATAATGCTTATGCAAACCCTAACTAAAATAAACAAACAGAAATATTCAATCAACTGGGTTGCCTCCCAGGTAGCGCTTGTTTAACGTCACGAGCCTGACCCAAAATCCACCAACACCCATCAGTAGGTGCAAAATTTTCTTACCAACACCCATCAGTAGGTGTTACAAACATAGTATCCTTCAGTAGATACTTAACCATCTAGCATCCTTCAGTAGATGCTATCTCCAACAAAATATTTACAAAAATAATGTTCACAAATTAAAAATTACAAAACCAAATCAAAAGTCTTTAAATCCACTGGGTTGCCTCCCAGCAAGCGCTCTTTTAATGTCACTAGCTTGACCCAATAATGTTCAAGTTCCATCTTCTTTTTCTTCTTCTTTCTACTGAACTTCTTTAGAAATTTAATCAAACCAGGAACCTGTTGTAGTGTCTCAATCATAGGAACTTTAATCTCCAATTTCTTGAAGATTTCCATAAAGCACTTAAATTTCTTTTCCTTCCTATGATTCTTCTTTAGATGAGGATGGGATTTTTCATATGATTCCTTCTTCTTTCCTCTCATCTTCTTTTTCTTACGCTTTCTCTCCCCAAATTTTCTCTTTTTCTTTTCTTTTATTTTTTTCTTCACTTCTCTTTTTCTCTTCAACTTCTTTATTTTCACACAAAATTTCTTTCTCTCTTCTCTCTCAACCACTTCTTTTTCTTTTTCTTCATCTTTATCTTTCTCACTCAACTCTTCTTTCTCTTTTCTCTCTACCCTTTCCTCATCTCCCTCTAATTTTTCCTCATCAAGAATCTTGTCACTTTCAGTGATAATGACTTGCCCTTCCTCCTTAAGGTTAACTTCAGTATTAACATCATCATTCAATCTCTGATTGATGTAACGAAGTTGCATCTCCATTCTTTTACATGATTCTTCAATGCTTTTCTGAGTAGAGTCGGAATTTTTCAAAAATCGTTGAAGGGTGTCCTCCAACCTATCCAAACTTCCTGATAGAAAGGGTTGTTGTCGCCATTGTTGTTGTGGTTGGTTCTCAAATTGTCCAGCAGCTTGCCAAAATTGGCTTTGATCCATGCTTGAGTGAGGTTCCCACCAGTGGTTGAGATTACTTTGGTAGAATTGAGTGCCCATATAGTTAAATTCTTGACCAAATTGCATTCTACAGACATTAGGCACAAAACCCTAAAAACAATTGTTAGCACAAAAAGATAGAGAAAAAAAAATCAAAGGATATAATTGAAAAGATAAGAAGATAGGAAATAAAAATAGAAAAAATAAAAACAGAAAAATAAAATAAAATAAAATAATAACCAAAAAAAATAAAAACAGAAAATAAAAACAGAAATTCAAAATTAAAGTCAAAGATAATCAATAATCACACAAATTAACAAGTTAAACCACGAGTCTCCGGCAACGGCGCCAAAAACTTGATGGACAAATTTATGAACACCAAAATATGATGTCACAAACTTGTTTTTCAATCGGCAAGTATGACCGAATTGTTCAAGTAATAAACTTGGTAAGACCAAGTATCGTTCTTCCCAAAGGACTCACGGCCTAGTTTAGTTGTGTGGTTTATTGATTAGCTAAGACTTAAAGACGAAATATTTGGATTTTATATGCAGAAGACGAAAATTAAATATGTATGCATGAAGTTTTGATCAATGGCAAAAAGCAAAAGATAAACACTTTCAATGAAATATATGTATGAATATGTTGTTGGGGTTCAATTTCATCTTTTCCACTCTCATATATTTTAGGAATTCAACATTCAAATCATCATTGTTAATGCCACTCTCTAAAGTACCTTTCAAGAAGGCTTCTCACTAATCACGAATTCATACAATTCCTAGCATTCCTAATGATTAGTTCATAAGTGCAGGAGCTTAACGACAACCAATGTGATATTGGGAGAAATTCCCCGGATCTAGACTTCCCCGTACGCGCCCGTATCGACAAAACCAATAATCATGCATCGAATGAGTTAAACAATGCAAGCATTACGCAAAGAGGAAAAACCCTAACTAATGATGAAAGAAAGCATAGATCTTAAATAAAAGATGTAAAAACAAATTCCATATATGAGAGCTTCAAAAGATTACATTGATTCCCCAACAAACATACAGAGTTTAGTTCACCATATTCATGGTGAACCTAGATGAATAATAATGAAAGAATGAAAGAGATAGAAAAACCCGAGAAAGAGAAGAAGAGAGCTGTCACCATCTCCCAATCTACCCCAAGGGGTGGAAAAGTGTGTTTCTACTTCCTTCCAGCCAAAGATACAAACCCTAGGAAACCCTAAAGCTTATATATTATTCGTAAATTACAGAAAATTAGGTCCAAGCCCAATAAAGTGCCGCTCAGCGGTAAAATACCGCTCAGCGGTAAGTGCTTGTCACGTTTCTTCCCCTCAGCGGCCATTTTGCCCCTCAGCGGTCCTCCCGTGAGCTCCTGAGTGCCGCTCAGCGGTAAACTGCCGCTGAGCGGTGACTTCGGCTTCTCCTTTTGCACTTTTTGATGTCTTTTCTGATTCCATATCTCTCCTTCTTCACTTCTTTCACCAAATTCACCTTAACACCTGCACAAAAACACTGAAATCAAGCATAAACCTGTCCAGCTCTCTTATTTCTGAAAATATGAATCAAAGCATGATTTCAAGCTAGTTTCTAAGTATAAAGGTTGCTTTTAGTATAAATTTTAAGCATGAAAATAACAGTTTTTCAACTGTTATCACCGCTGACCAGCACTCAGAAGGTCACGTTGGATCCGCTGAGGGGCAAAATGGCCGCTGAGGGGAAGAAACCAACTCACGCACTTACCGTTGAGCGGCAGTTTACCGCTGAGCGGCACTTTTATGGGCTTGGGCCTAAATTTTCTGTATTTTTAGAATAGTATATAAGTTTTAGGACGTCCTAGGGTTTGTATCTTTGGAAAAGACGAAGCAAATACTCTCTTTTCCACCCCTTTGAAGGAAGATCTTGGATGCTTAGGCTACCTCTTCACCTTTCTAGGGTTTTATCTTTCATTCTTCAATTATTATTCATCTAGTTTCACCATGAATATGGTGAACTAAACCTTGTATTGTTGTTGGGGAATCAATGTAGTCTTGTGAAACTCTCATATATGGAATTTGTTTTAACATCTTACATTTAAGACCTATGCTTTCTTGCAAGGTGATTTAGAGAGTGGCATTAACAATTGATGAAAAGAATGTTGAATTCCTAAAATATATGAGAGTGGATAAGATGAAATTGATAACCCCAACAACATACTCATCCATCTATTTCATTGAAGTGTTTGTATTTTGTTTTCGCCATTGATCAAATTCATGCATACATGTTTATTTACTGTCTTTTGCATATTAAACTCCAATCAATTTGTTCTTCAGTCTTAAATAATCAACAAATCACATAACTAAATTAGGCCGTGAGTCCTTTGGGAGAACGATACTTGGTCTTACCGAGTTTTATTACTTGAAACGATTCGGTCACACTTGCCGATTGTTAAACAAGTTTGTGGCGCCGTTGCCGGGGACTCGTGGTTTAACTAGTTAATTTGTGTGATTATTGATTATCTTTGACTTGAATTTTAAATTTCTGTTTTTATTTTCTGTTTTTATTTTTCGGTTTTTATTTTATTTTATTTTATTTTCTGTTTTTATCTCTGAATCTTATATCTTCTTTTATATCTTTTTGTGCTAATTGATAACAGTTGAAAAACTATTATTTTCATGCTTAAAATTGATACTAAAAGCAACCTTTATACTTAGAAACTAGCTTGAAATCATGCTTTTATTCATATTTTCATAAATAAGAGAGCTGGACAGGTTTATGCTTGATTTAAGTGTTTTTGTGCAGGTTTTAAGGTGAATTTAGTGAAAGAGGTGAAGAAGGAGAGAGATGGAATCAGAAAAGACATCAAAAAGTGCAAAAAGAGAAGCCGCAACTGCCGCTCAGCTGCAGTTTACCGCTGAGCGACACTCAGGAGTTCACGTTGGAACCGCTGAGGGGCAAAATGGCCGCTGAGGGGAAGAAACTACTCACGCACTCACCACTGAGCGGTACTTTACCGCTGAGCGGCACACTTATGGGCTTGGGCCTAGATTTTTTGTAATTTTAGAATAATATATAAGCTTTAGGACGTCCTAGGGTTTGTATCTTTTGCAGAAACGAAGCAAACACTCTCTCTTCCACCCCTTTGAAGGAGGATCTTGGATGCTCAGGCTACCTCTTCACCTTTCTAGGGTTTTATCCTTCATTCTTTCATTATTGTTCATCTAGGTTCACCATGAATATGGTGAACTAAACCTTGTATGTTTGTTGGGGAATCAATGTAATCTTTTGAAGCTCTCATATATGGAATTTGTGCTTGCATCTTAATCTAAGACCTATGCTTTCTTTCATCATTAGTTAGGGTTTTTCCTCTTTGCTCAATGCTTGCTTTGTTTAACTCATTCAATGCATGATTATTGATTTTGTCGATACGGGAACGTACGGGGAAGTCTAGATCCGGGGAATTACTCCCAATAGTATTTTGGTTGCCGTTAAGCTCTTGTGCTAAAAGAACTAATTATTAGGAATGCTAGGAATTGGATGAACTCGTAATTGGGGATAGGCCTTCTTGACAAGGTAATTTAGAGAGTGGCATTAACAATGATGACTTGAATCTTCAATTCCTAAAATATATGAGAGTGGATAAGATGAAATTGACCCCCAACAACATATTCATCCATATATTTCATTGAAAGTGCTTGTATTTTGTTTTGCCATTGATCAACCTCATGCATACATGTTTATTTTCGTCTTAGCTAATCAACAAATCACATAACTAAACTATGTGATGGACAAATTTATGAACACCAAAATATGATGTCACAAACTTGTTTTTCAATCGGCAAGTGTGACCGAATCGTTCAAGTAATAAACTTGGTAAGACCAAGTATCGTTCTTCCCAAAGGACTCACGGCCTAGTTTAGTTGTGTGGTTTCCTGATTAGCTAAGACTTACAGACGAAATATTTGGATTTTATATGCAAAATATGAAAATTAAATATGTATGCATGAAGTTTTGATCAATGGCAAAAACAAAAGATAAACACTTTCAATGAAATATATGTATGAATATGTTGTTGGGGTTCAATTTCATCTTATCCACTCTCATATATTTTAGGAATTCAACATTCAAATCATCAATGTTAATGCCACTCTCTAAAGTACCTTTCAAGAAGGCGTCTCCCTAATCACGAGTTCATACAATTCCTAGCATTCCTAATGATCAGTTCATAAGTGCAGGAGCTTAACGACAACCAATATGATATTGGGAGAAATTCCCCGGATCTAGACTTCCCCGTACGCGCCCGTATCGACAAAACCAATAATCATGCATCGAATGAGTTAAACAAAGCAAGCATTGAGCAAAGAGGAAAAACCCTAACTAATGATGAAAGAAAGCATAAGTCTTAATTAAAAGATGTAAAAACAGATTCCATATATGAGAGCTTCAAAAGATTACATTGATTCCCCAACAAACATACAGAGTTCAGTTCACCATACTCATGGTGAACCTAGATGAATTACAATGAAAGAATGAAAGATAAAACCCTAAAAAGGTGAAGAGGAAGCCTCAGCATCCAAGATCCTCCTTCAAAGGGGTGGAAAAGAAAGTGTTTGCTTCGTTCCAGCCAGAGATACCTAACCCTAGGATACCCTAAAGCTTATATAGTATTCATAAATTACAGAAAATTAGGTCCAAGCCCATTAAAGTGCCGCTCAGCGGTAAAATACCGCTCATCGGTAAGTGCGTGTCACGTTTCTTCCCCTCAGCGGCCATTTTGCCCCTCAGCGGTCCTCCCGTGAGCTCCTGAGTGCCGCTCAGCGGTAAACTGCCGCTGAGCGGTGACTTCGGCTTCTCCTTTTGCACTTTTTGATGTCTTTTTTGTTTCCATATCTCTCCTTCTTCACTTCTTTCACCAAATTCACCTTAAAACCTGCACAAAAACACTGAAATCAAGCATAAACCTGTCCAACTCTCTTATTTCTAAAAATATGAAGAAAAGCATGATTTCAAGCTAGTTTCTAAGTGTAAAGGTTGCTTTTAGTGTCAATTTTAATCATGAAAATAACAGTTTTTCAACTGTTATCACAATGCCGTGAGTCCTTTGGGAGAACGATACTTGGTCTTACCGAGTTTATTACTTGAAACGATTCGGTCATACTTGCCGATTGTAAAACAAGTTTGTGACATCATATTTTGGTGATCATAAATTTGTGCATCAAGTTTTTGGCGCCGTTGCCGGGGACTCGTGGTTGAACTAGTTAATTTGTGTGATTATTGATTATCTTTGACTTTAATTTTGAATTTCTGTTTTTATTTTTCTGTTTTTATTTTTTCGATTTTTATTTTATTTTATTTTATTTTATTTTATTTGATATTATTTTATTTTATTTTCTGAATCTTATATCTTCTCCTATATCTTTTTGTGCTAACCAAATATTCTAGGGGTTTGTTCTCTTGTGTATGCAGGAAGCAATTAGAACAAGGAGCAAGAAAACAACAGAACCTCTTCTTGAAGGTCTAGACGAGAGTAGACGGAGGAGAAGAATCCGAACATCTAGAGAACTTTTTCCTTCTCCAGAAACTCTGTTACAATCATCACCACAAGGTTCTGTTCATAGCACAGAAAATATGGAGAACAACAATGTCAGAAGAACTCTTGCTGACTACACCAATATAGCTGGACCTCAGCACTTTAACAGTATAGCTAGACCTAGAGTCAATGCAACTAATATGGAGGTTAAACCAGCACTGATTCAACTGGTGAAAAGCAACCAATTCAATGGGTTATCTCATGAAAGCCCATATGAGCACCTCACTACCTTCAATGAGATTTGCAACACAATCAAAATTAATGGGGTGCCAGACGAAGCTATCAAACTTAGCTTGTTTCCTTTCTCATTAGGAGGCAATGCTAAGCTTTGGTTAAATTCTTTCCCAGAAGAAAGTTTCACAGAGTGGGAAGCAGTGGCAACAAAGTTTTTAAACAAGTACTTCCCACAATCCAAGGTGACTAAAGGCAAGCAAGAGATTTCTTCATTTAAGCAGGGCATGGAAGAATCACTGGGGCATGCATGGGACAGGTATAAAAGCTTGTTACGTAAAACTCCCACGCATGGTTTTGAAGATCAGGAAGTAGTCTTAACTTCTTGGTTCACAAACCAAGATGATGCTGGATGCCTCAGCAGGAGGCAATATTAAATGGAAAACTCCAGAGGAAGCAACAGAGATTATAGAAAACATGGCTACTAGTGATAATGAGCTGCACAGTGAGAGAGGAGCTCCTATGCAACAAAAAGGAGTTCTCCAATTACAGACACATGATGCCCTGCTAGCTCAAAACAAAATTCTAACTCAACAGCTGGAGACTCTTACTAAAACTCTTGCACAATTACCCAAAGAGTTGAAGACTGCTGCACAGGTACAATCCAGTTGTGCGAATTGTGTGGAGGCGACCATATTAATGGTCAATGTGCCTTTCCAGTTGAAGCCGTAGAGGATGTAAACTACATGACCAATCAACACCCAAGCATTGGTCAAGGGCAAACTGGGCAAGCTGGTCAATTTAATAAGCAGCAGCAACCCACCTTATGGCAACAGTTGTCTATGCTTAATGAAAGGTCCATGAGGATGGAGGAAACTCTCAATAATTTCATACAGAAAACTGAGTCTACCCAAAAGAGCATTGAAGCTGCTATCAAAAATTTGGAGACTCAGATGGGGCAGATCACCAAGCAGGTGGAAGAAAGGCCAAATAGAAATTTTGGGGCTAATACTGAGGTTAACCACAGAGAAGAATGCAAGGTGGTAGAGAGTGCTGAGGATGACTGATAACAGTTGAAAAACTGTTATTTTCATGCTTAAAAGTGATACTAAAAGCAACCTTTAGACTTAGAAACTAGCTTGAAATCATGCATTTTGTTTATATTTTCAGAAATAAGAGAGCTGGACAGGTTTATGCTTGATTTGAGTGTTTTTGTGCAGGTTTTGAGGTGAATTTGGTGAAAGAAGTGAAGAATGAGAGAGAGGACATTAGAAAAGACAAGAAAGAGTGCAAAAAGGAGAAGTCGAAGGCACCGCTCAGCGGCAAACTACCGCTGAGCGGCACTCAAGAGGTGGCGTTGGAACCGCTGAGGGGCAAATGGCCGCTGAGGGGAAGAAAGAAGACGCGTAACCACCGCTGAGCGGTAAATGGCGCTGAGCGGCACTTTTTGGGCTTGGACTTTTATAATCTTTTGTAACTCTAGATTAGTATTTAAGGGCTTGCACGTCCTTTAGTTAGTATCTTTGGCAGAAACGAGGCAAACACTCTCTCTTTCACCCCTTTGAAGGAGGATCTTGGATGCTCAGGCTACCTCTTCACCTTTATTGGGTTTATTCTTTCATACTTTCATTGTTATTCATCTAGGTTCACCATGAATATGGTGAACTAAACCTTGTATGTTTGTTGGGGAATCAATGTAATCTCTTGAAGCTCTCATATATGGATTTGTTGAATACATCTTTGAATTAAGACATATGCTTTCTTTTCATCATTAGTTAGGGTTTTTCCTCTTTGCTCAATGCTTGCATTGTTTAACTCATTCTAATGCATGATTATTGGTTTTGTTGATACGGACACGTACGGGGAAATCTAGATCCGGGGAATTTCTCCCAATATTTTACTGACAACATTATATTGGTTGCCTTAAGCTCCTGCACTCATGAACTAATCATTAGGAATGCTAGGAATTGTATGAACTATTTGATTAGGGAGAAGCCATCTAGAATGGTACATTAGAGAGTGGCATTAACAATGATGATTTGAAAGAGGAATTCCTAAAATATATGAGAGTGGATGAGATGAAATTGACCCCCAACAACATATTCATTCATTTAATCCATTGAAAGTGTTTATCTTATGTCTTTGCCATTGATCAATTCATGCATACATGTTTATTTTCGTCTTGCATATTAAAATTTCAATCATTATTTTCTTAAGTCTTAGCTAATCAAGAAATCACATAACTAAACTAGGCCGTGAGTCCTTTGGGAAGAACGATACTTGGTCTTACCAAGTTTTATTACTTGAACGATTCGGTCATACTTGCCGATTGTGAAACAAGTTTGTGACATCATATTTTGGTGCTTACAAATTTGTCCATCAAGTTTTTGGCGCCGTTGCCGGGGATTCGTGGTTTAACTGGTTAATTTGTGTGATTATTGATTATCTTTGACTTATTTTTTTTTTATTTTATTTTAAATTTCGAATTTTTATTTTATTTTATTTTTCTGTTTATATTTTTCAGTTTGTATTTTATTTGATTTTATTTTATTTTTCTGTTTTCTGTTTTTTTTTATTTTTAGGTTAGATTTTATTAGATTTGATTTTTATCTTTTAGGTTAGATTTTATTTTTATCTTTTTAGATTAGATTTTATTTTGTTTTCGAATTTTTATTTTTTATTTTATTTTTCTGTTTTCTGTTTTTCTGTTTTCTGTTTTTTATTTTTAGGTTAGATTTTATTAGATTTTATTTTTATCTTTTAGGTTAGATTTTATTTTTATCTTTTTAGATTAGATTTTATTTTATTTTTATTCTATCTTTTAGGTTAGGTTAGATTTTATTTTATTTTATCTTTTAGATTAGATTTTATTTTAGATTAGGTTTTATTATATTTTATTTGATTCTATCTTCTAAATCTTTTATCTTCTTATATCTTTTCAATCTTTATTTTCTTCTATATCTTTTTGTGCTAACAAATCTTTTCTAGGGTTTTGTTTTCTTGTGCATGCAGAAGGCAATTCGAACTAGAAGTAAGAAAACAACAGAACCACTACTTGAAGGACTAGACGAGAGTAGAAGGAGGAGAAGAATCAGAACATCCAGAGAACTTTTCCCTTCTCCTGAAACTCTCCTACAATCATCACCACAAGGTTCTGTTCATAGCACAGGGAGTATGGAGAACAATAATAATGCTAGAAGAACTCTTGCAGATTACACTAATCTTGCTGGACCTCAGCACTTCAATAGCATAGCTCGACCTAGAGTCAATGCAGCCAACATGGAGGTCAAACCAGCATTAATTCAACTGGTAAAGAGTAATCAATTTACTGGGTTATCACATGAAAGCCCATATGAGCACCTTACAACATTTAATGAGATCTGCAACACGGTCAAGATCAATGGGGTGCCAGACGAAGCTATCAAACTTAGCTTGTTCCCTTTCTCATTGGGAGGCAATGCTAAGCTTTGGTTGAATTCTTTTCCAGAAGAAAGTTTCACAGAATGGGAAGTAGTGGTTGCAAAGTTTTTGAATAAATACTTCCCACAATCTAAAGTGACTAAGGGAAAGCAAGAGATATCTTCATTCAAGCAGGGCATGGAAGAATCACTTGGACATGCATGGGATAGGTATAAAACCTTGTTACGTAAAACTCCCACGCATGGTTTTGAAGATCAAGAAGTAGTCCTAACTTTCCTTGGAGGGCTTTGTTCACAAACCAAGATGATGCTGGATGCCTCAGCTGGAGGCAATATCAAATGGAAAACTCCAGAGGAAGCAACTGAAATTATTGAAAATATGGCTACAAGTGATAATGAGCTTCACAATGAAAGAGGCGCCCCTATGCAACAGAAAGGGGTTCTTCAATTACAAACCCATGATGCTCTGCTAGCACAGAATAAGATTCTAACTCAACAGCTGGAAACTCTGACCAAAACTCTTGCTTCACTACCTAAAGAGTTAAAATCTGCTGCACAGGTACAAACCCAGTTGTGCGAACTATGTGGAGGTGATCACATTAATGGCCAGTGTGCTTTTCCAGTAGAGGCCTTGGAGGATGTTAACTTCATGGCTAATCAGTTTCCATACCGTCAAGGGAATTATAATCAGGGTTGGAAACCACATCCAAGCATTGGCCAAGGACAAGCTGGGCAGGCTAATCAGTTTAATAAGCAGCAGCAGCAACCAACTTTGTGGCAACAATTATCTATGCTTAATGACAGATCAACAAAGTTGGAAGAAACTCTTCAGCAATTCATCCAGAAAACTGAATCTTCTCAAAAGAGCACTGAAGCTGCTATAAAGAATCTGGAGATTCAGATGGGTCAGATCACCAAGCAATTGGAAGAAAGACCCAACAGAAACTTTGGGGCTAATACTGAGGTTAACCCCAGAGAAGAGTGCAAAGTGGTCAAGAGTGTAAATGAAGAGATCATTGAGTTGGAAGAAGATGAAACAGAAGAGAGAAGAGAAGAAGAAAGAAAGGACACTTTTCCTTTTCTAACAAATCAGGAGAAACCAATGAATTTCACAGATTTATTCAAAATGGTTGATAATGAAGCTCCTTGGGAACAAATTCTACAGAAAATAGCAGTTTACACCAAATCAGATGAAGGAACCTCTACAAAAAGAAGACGTAAAGAGGATGAGGAAGAAAAGTGTATAACTGTTAAGAAAGAATCATTCCCACCAAAAGCAGCAGATCCAGGCAGTTTTTCTATTCCTTGCATTATAGGGAAGAAAAAGGTAAAGAAAGCTCTCCTTGATTTAGGCTCAAGTGTTAACTTGATGCCTTATTCTCTATTGGAGCAAATTGGCCATGTTGAAATAAAACCTGTAAAGGTTAATCTTGTAATGGCTGATGGATCTTCAAAGGAGCCATGTGGGATTGCAGAAGACATTGTAGTTTGTGTTGGCAAACTTCAGTTCTTGGCAGACTTTGTGGTGATGAAGATGGAAACTGAGAGAATACCTTTCATACTTGGAAGGCCGTTTATGAAAACGGCTAGGGCTATCATTGATGTGAATGAAGGTATAGTGGTTCTCCAAGACAGAGAGGAGAAAGTGGTGGTGGATGTGTTCAAAGACGAGATACAAGCAAAGGAGGAAGAAGCCAGTTATAAAGCTGCATTTCGAGATGCACCCATAACTAGAGGTAAAAATAAAAATCTTAAAGTTTCTGATAACCATTGTTTGTATTTTCAGGCACCCAAGGTAGAAGAGATTGGAAAAGGAGAAGAAGTTCCTAGAGACTGGAAAAAATTAAGACTCCAACTTGGCACACCTGTAAGACTCAAGAACAAGTTGTGGGTTATTAAAGGCTTTAAAGAGAAGGAGATGATAGAGATAGAGTCTCCATATTCTAGAGAATCTAAGACAGTCCAAAGGAAGCAGTTGAAAGGTTGGTGGAAGGACTACGTCAACTATAAAGAAGATGGAACGTGAGCTTTAACAGGGTCAAGCTAGTGACGTTAAAGAAGCGCTTGCTGGGAGGCAACCCAGTGGATTTACAAACTTTTGATTTGGTTTTGTAATTTATAATTTGTGAATATTATTCTGGATATTATTTTGTTTGATCTAGCATCTACTGAAGGATGCTAGGTGGTTAAGTATCTACTGAAGGATACTAAGTTTGTAACACCTACTGATGGGTGTTGGTGAGAAGATTTTGCACCTACTGATGGGTGCTGGTAAGTTTGAAACGCCCACTGATGGGTGTTGGTGGATTTTGGGTCAGGCTCGGGACGTTAAACAAGCGCTACCTGGGAGGCAACCCAGTTGATTTATTGTTTTTGTTTGTTTATTTTTAGTTAGGATTTGCATAAGCATTTTTAACATTGAATTGTAGGGAACCTATGAGGGGTATGCTAGGAAGGCACGTAGGTCAAGAAAAGAAGGAGGGGAGCACTTCACGAAAGTGCCGCTGAGCGGCAATTACCGCTGAGCGGTACTATCGCAGAGGGGCTTAAGTTCCCCTTAGCGGGACCCGAGCCCATTAGGGTATTTTTATACCCCAAGCTGCGTTTTAGGGTTTATTTCCAAACTTCTCTCTGCACAAACACTTCCACACACCTTCTCCTAGGTTTTCCACATCTTTTCACTCTTCCCTCTTAAGAAAATCTCTCTTCTATTCACTTTTTCACTAGTGTACCATCAAAGTTTGGGGTTGGAAGAGAGCATTCTAGTTTGAAGGCATTCTCATTGCATCTAGTATCTCCACCCAAGTAAGTAAAATGCATTTTGTTCATTCTAGGGTTCTTGAATTTGAATGTGATTGTCAAAGCATGAATATTTAGGGGTTTTGATTTATATGCATGATTTGATGATATATTTGATGTTTGAACCGATTAAACTGCATGATTATGAACTGGAAAACTGAAAATTGCATTTGGGTGGAGTTAGGGAAGCTTTAAAACTGATTTTTCAAAAATCTGCAGAGTTACCGCTGAGGGGTAAATTACCGCTGAGCGGCACTCTGCCAGATTTGGTTTTTTCTGATTTTTGCGTGTTGGAATGTGGCACTGGTGGCGCTGAGGGGAAATTCTGGCCCTCAGCGGTGGTTTAGCTTCAAAAGGAGTTTTGTTTTGTGTTTACTAATGATTAACATCATGTTCTGTGGTTTTGGATTCATGTTTGAATGCAGGAATGGCATCCTCTTCAGGAAAGAGATTGAAAACCATGGCAACCAAGAGAAAGGAAAAGGAACCAGAGCAGCCCCATAATGGCAGGTTCCTCTCTAGGAAACATGAGAAGCACTTTAGGGTGGTTCAGGACAGGAGACTTCTAATGGAGAGAAAGGTTGGAATGATACCTAACTTTGCTCCTCAATTTGGAGAGCAAGTGTTAGGGAATGATTGGGGGAAGCTAGCCACTTATCCATCACCTGCCAACATAGCTGTGGTGAAAGAATTCTACACCAATGCAAAGAAGATTGGTGATTATCCAGCTGAGAATTATTTAGGCTATGTTAGAGGCCATGCTATCAGGTATGATCCTGACTCCATAAATAACTTTTTGGATACTGTGTGGGCTGGTGAGCAATGCCAGTTTGCTCTTAGCATGGAGGAAGGTGCTGATTATGAGGATGTGGAGAGAGTATTGTGTATACCTGGAGGACACTTCCAAAGGAATAGATCTGGCTCAGTGGTTAACATTAGGAGGACAGATTTGACTCCTCTTGCAAAGTATTGGATGGCGTTTTCTCATGCCAACATTCAGCCATGTTCACATGTGTCAGATATTACTCTCAGCAGGGCACTATTCATCTACTGTGTTATCAGAAACTTGAATGTTAATATTGGGCAGGTGATAGCTGATGAGATTAGTGTGTGTGCTAACACCTCAAACAACAAAGCACCACTGGGACATCCTTCTTTGATCATTCACCTTTGCAAGCTAGCTGGGGTGGATACTTCTGTTCCACCATTTGAGAGGCCAAGAAAAGCTATAGATGAGGCCTATTACAGACAGTACTGTGGAGGTGAGGAGGCAGCCCAGCCAGTGCCACCACGCCAGGCTCGTAGAGAGAGAAGGCCAGCACAGAGCAGGACTTCTGCTGATACTCATGAGGCAGAACCATTCCAGATGAGGGACATGTATATGTCTCTTATAGGTGCTCAGTTGCAGTCCATCCACAGAGGGCAGGTGGCCACGGCTGAGATGATAGTGGGGATGTATGATACCCCTCCAGCACACAGGTGGACTATGGATGAATTCCATAATGTGGTAGCTTGGCCAGAAGAACCAGTATATGGAGGAGCTGGAGCAGCTGAAGCTTCAGCCAGAGATATGGAGGAAGATGAAGCAGAGGAGGAGGATGCATTTGATGAAGATGATGATGAAGAGGAAGAGGAAGATACAGAGAGCTCGGACTGATGAGGAGCTGAGATAGCATTTACTGATGAATGCTATCATATGATTATGCTTTTATGGTTTAAGTTTTCTGAACTTATTTGTTTTTGTTTTTTTTAGAGTAGGGTTTGATGTACTCTATTGAACACCTGGTTTGTTATGATGGTTTGCTATTAACTGTGATTGTGTGATAAGTAATGCTTGATGATGCTTATTGATTGATTGATGTTGAGATGATGTGCACATTGAAATGCTTATACAGGTAATTCACAAGCTTTGTGAACAAATGCATAATATCATGATTGTGATTGTGAAATTAAACAGGTTGTGCATGTCAAATGTGAATGAGCTTATATGTGAGGTTTTGAGCTCCAGAGTTGTTATTGTTGAATGCTATTACTTTGAAAGCATGAATGACTTTGCCCAGGTTTTCTATGATTGAATCAATTGCTTGTTTTGCATCATATGATCAAAGGCCGTGTTGTTGAAACCCTTTTTATTGGCCAAATTCATAAAGTTAGCCTTCTAAAAGAGAACACGGTGTGTTCTATCCTTTGAACCCTTAGCCTTAAATATACACTGAACACCCTTGATTGAAAATCTTTACCTTGAGTTAAGTAGAAGATCTTGTGTGGTATTGTTAAATGTTCAAGTTTGGGGTTATTGGGGAAACATGAAAAAGGAAAAAGCATTGAGCTAAGAACTAAAAAGTAAGAATATGCAAAGAAAAGAAAAGAAAAAGAAGCAAAGCTCAATGCAAATACAAAAGCAAAGGCAAAAGAAAGTTGGGAATGAATAAGAAGATTGTGTTGTTATGACTCTCTTAACTCAAGGATTTTGTGATCCAGAAAAACCAATTTTCTTGTTAGCCCAGCCACATTATAAGCCATTGAAAAGTCCTTGTGATGATGCATGCTTGTGAATGTATTTGATTGTGGTAAAATGAAAGGCAAAGTTGATTCATGTGATTGTGATAGTGGAGTGAATGAGTGAAACACTTTACCTCTTATACACTTGTGTGTTGAGTGAAACACTTTACCTAGTGAGGAAAGATTCCATAAGCACATGAACATCCATGCTTAATTGATTGATCATTCATGAAAAATAGCATTTGTTGGAACTTAAATGACTTTGTGAACACTAAAGCATGTGCACATCTTGAATTAACTCTTGGTCATAAGTTTGAGTGAAGTTATTACTTATTTTGAAAAGAGGATTTTGAATGAGTGAACCATCATATGAATTGGTTGGAGATAGAGTTACATTTTGTTTGCTTGAGGACAAGCAAAGTTCTAAGTTTGGGGTTGTGATAACAGTTGAAAAACTGTTATTTTCATGCTTAAAAGTGATACTAAAAGCAACCTTTAGACTTAGAAACTAGCTTGAAATCATGCATTTTGTTTATATTTTCAGAAATAAGAGAGCTGGACAGGTTTATGCTTGATTTGAGTGTTTTTGTGCAGGTTTTGAGGTGAATTTGGTGAAAGAAGTGAAGAATGAGAGAGAGGACATTAGAAAAGACAAGAAAGAGTGCAAAAAGGAGAAGTCGAAGGCACCGCTCAGCGGCAAACTACCGCTGAGCGGCACTCAAGAGGTGGCGTTGGAACCGCTGAGGGGCAAATGGCCGCTGAGGGGAAGAAAGAAGACGCGTAACCACCGCTGAGCGGTAAATGGCGCTGAGCGGCACTTTTTGGGCTTGGACTTTTATAATCTTTTGTAACTCTAGATTAGTATTTAAGGGCTTGCACGTCCTTTAGTTAGTATCTTTGGCAGAAACGAGGCAAACACTCTCTCTTTCACCCCTTTGAAGGAGGATCTTGGATGCTCAGGCTACCTCTTCACCTTTATTGGGTTTATTCTTTCATACTTTCATTGTTATTCATCTAGGTTCACCATGAATATGGTGAACTAAACCTTGTATGTTTGTTGGGGAATCAATGTAATCTCTTGAAGCTCTCATATATGGATTTGTTGAATACATCTTTGAATTAAGACATATGCTTTCTTTTCATCATTAGTTAGGGTTTTTCCTCTTTGCTCAATGCTTGCATTGTTTAACTCATTCTAATGCATGATTATTGGTTTTGTTGATACGGACACGTACGGGGAAATCTAGATCCGGGGAATTTCTCCCAATATTTTACTGACAACATTATATTGGTTGCCTTAAGCTCCTGCACTCATGAACTAATCATTAGGAATGCTAGGAATTGTATGAACTATTTGATTAGGGAGAAGCCATCTAGAATGGTACATTAGAGAGTGGCATTAACAATGATGATTTGAAAGAGGAATTCCTAAAATATATGAGAGTGGATGAGATGAAATTGACCCCCAACAACATATTCATTCATTTAATCCATTGAAAGTGTTTATCTTATGTCTTTGCCATTGATCAATTCATGCATACATGTTTATTTTCGTCTTGCATATTAAAATTTCAATCATTATTTTCTTAAGTCTTAGCTAATCAAGAAATCACATAACTAAACTAGGCCGTGAGTCCTTTGGGAAGAACGATACTTGGTCTTACCAAGTTTTATTACTTGAACGATTCGGTCATACTTGCCGATTGTGAAACAAGTTTGTGACATCATATTTTGGTGCTTACAAATTTGTCCATCAATGACACAGTTGAGTTAGAAATAGGAGAAACAGAAGAAATAGAGAGCAAAAATACTTCTCTTTTTCCAATACATCAAGGGAAACAACTGGATTTCACTGAATTATTCAAAATGGTGGATAATGATGCACCTTGGGAGCATATTCTACAACAGATTACAGTTTACACTAAAACTAATGAAGACGTCTTTACAAAGAAAAGACGTAGAGATGATGAGGCAAAGGAGTGTATAACTGTTAAAAAAGAGCCATTCCCTCCTAAAGCAACAGATCCAGGAAGCTTTTCTATCCCTTGTACAATAGGGAAGAAAAGGGTTAAGAAAGCTCTTCTTGATTTAGGTTCAAGTGTTAATTTGATACCTTACTCTCTACTGGAGCAAATCGGCAATGTTAATGTGAAACCTGTAAAGGTTAATCTAGTAATGGCCGATGGATCTTCAAAGGAGCCATGTGGGATTGTAGAGGACATTATAGTTTGTGTTGGCAAACTACAGTTCTTGGCAGACTTTGTGGTGATGAAGATGGACACAGAGAAGATACCCATCATACTTGGAAGACCGTTTATGAAAACGGCCAGATCTATCATTGATGTAAATGAAGGTATAGTGGTGCTCTAGGACCGAGAGGAGAGAGTGGTTGTAGACGTCTTTAAAGATGAGACGCAAACACAGGAGGAAGAAGCTAGTTATAAAGCTGCATTTCAAGATGCACACATGACTAGCCATAAAGATGAAAATCCCAAGGTTGCAGGTAACCATTGTTTGTTGTTTCAGGTACACAAGGAAGAAAAGATTGGAAGAGGAGGAGAAATTCCTGGTGACTGGGAGAAAAGAAGACCCCAACTTGGTGCACCTGTAAGAATCAAAAACAAGTTGTGGGTTGTGAAGGGCTTTAAAGAGAAGGAGATGATAGAGATAGAATCTTCACGTCTTAGAAGAATCAAAACAGTTCACAGGAAACAGCTGAGGAGTTGGTGGGATAACAACATCAACTATGAAGAAGGAACTTGAGCTTTACTGGGTCAAGCTAATGACGTTAAAAGAGCGCTTGCTGGGAGGCAACCCAGTTGATTTTAGATCTTTTAAATTTTACTTTGGTTTGTAATTTTTAAATCTGTTGAACATTATTGTGTAAATATTTTGCGGAACATAGCATCTACTGAAGGATGCTAGTTGGATATAACATCTACTGAAGGATGCTAAGTGTCTAACACCTACTGATGGGTGTTGGTGAGAAAATTTTGCACCTACTGATGGGTGTTGGTGGATTTTGGGTCAGGCTCGTGACGTTAAACAAGCGTTACCTGGGAGGCAACCCAGTTGATTGATTGTTTTTGTTTGTTTCAGTTGCATAATAGGGTTTGCATAAGTATTTTAAGCATTGAATTGTAGGGAACCAGTGAGGGGCATGTCTAGGAGGCACGTAGGTTAAGAAAAGAAGGAGAAGAGCACATCACGAAGGTGCCGCTGAGCGGCAACTTACTGCTGAGCGGTACTCTCGCAGATGGGCTTTAGTTTCCCCTTAGCGGGATCCGAGCCCATTAGGGTATTTTTAAACCCTAAGCTGCACAATTGCTCATTCTTTCAGGCTCTTCTCTGCACAAGCACTCACACATACCTTCTCCAAGGTTTTCCACATCTTTTCACTCTTCCCTCTTAAGAAAACTTCTCTTCCACTCACTTTTTCACTAGTGTGCCATCAAAGTTTGGGGTTGGAAGATAGCATTTTAGCTTGGAAGCATTCTCATTGCATCTAGTATCTCCACCCAAGTAAGTAAAATGCATTTTGTTCATTCTAGGGTTCTTGATTTTGAATGTGATTGTCAAAGCATGATTATTTAGGGGTTTTGATTTCTATGCATGATTTTATGATATATTTGATGTTTGAACCGATTAAACTACATGATTATGAACTGGAAAACTGAAAATTGCATTTGGGTGGAGTTAGGACAGCTTTAAAAGAAGTTTTTCAAAATTCTGCAGAGTTACCGCTTAGGGGTAAACTGCCGCTGAGCGGCACTCTGCCAGACTTGGTTTTTCTTGTTTTTTGTGATCTAGAATGTGGCACTGATAGCGCTGAGGGGAAATTCTGGCCCTCAGCGGTGGTTTAGGTTCGAAAGGAGTTGTGTTCTTTGTTTTACTAATGATTAACATCATGTTCTACGGTTCTGTATTTGTGTTTGAATGCAGGAATGGCATCCTCTTCAGGAAAGAGATTGAAAACCATGGCAACCAAGATAAAGGAAAAGGAACCAGAGCAACCCTACTCTAGTAGGTTCCTCTCTAGGAAACATGAGAAGCACTTTAGGGTGGTTCAGGACAGGAGACTTCTGATGGAAAGAAAAGTTGGAATGATACCTAACTTTGCTCCTCAATTTGGAGAGCAAGTGTTAGGGAATGACTGGGGAAAGCTAGCCACATATCCTGCACCTGCCAACATAGCTGTGGTAAAAGAGTTCTACACCAATGCAAAGAAGATTGGTGATTATCCAGCTGAAAATTATCTGGGCTATGTCAGAGGTCATGCTATCAGGTATGATCCTGATTCTATCAATAACTTCCTGGACACTGTGTGGGCTGGTGAGCAGTGCCAGTTTGCTCTTTGCATGGAGGAGGGTGCTGATTATGAGGTTGTGGAGAGAGTACTATGCATACCTGGAGGACACTTCCAAAGGAATAGATCTGGCTCAGTGGTTAACATTAGGAGGACAGATTTAACTCCTCTTGCAAAGTATTGGATGGCATTTTCTCAAGCCAACATTCAGCCATGTTCACATGTGTCGGATATTACTCTCAGCAGGGCACTATTCATCTACTGTGCTATCAGAAACTTAAATGTTAACATTGGGCAGGTGATAGCTGATGAGATTAGTGTGTGCGCCAATACCTCAAACAACAAAGCACCACTAGGATATCCCTCCTTGATCACTCACCTTTGCAAGATAGCTGAGGTGGACACTTCTGCTCCACCATTTGAGAGGCCAAGAAAAGCTATTGATGAGGCCTATTACAAACAGTACTGTGGAGGTGAGGAGGCAGCTCAGCCAGTTCCACCACGCCGTGCTCGTAGAGAGAGAGGGCCAGCACAGAGCCAGACATCTGCTTCGACACATGAAGCAGAACCATTCCAGATAAGGGACATGTACATGTCTCTTATAGGTGCTCAGTTGCAGTCCATTCACAGAGGACAGGTGGCTACTGCTGAGATGATTGTGGGGATGTATGATACACCTCCAGCTCACAGGTGGACTATGGATGAATTCCATAATGTGGTAGCTTGGCCAGAGGAGCCAGTGCATGGAGGAGGAGCTGAAGCAGCTGAAGCTTCAGTTAGAGAGATGGAAGAAGATGAAGCTGATGATGATGATGCATTTGAAGATGATGA
This sequence comes from Vigna umbellata, assembly GCF_029865625.1. Classification (NCBI taxonomy): domain Eukaryota; kingdom Viridiplantae; phylum Streptophyta; class Magnoliopsida; order Fabales; family Fabaceae; genus Vigna; species Vigna umbellata. Next base: position 30,058,685 of record NC_142173.1, on the reverse strand, counting down.
AGATGAGGAGGAAGAGGAAGATACAGAGGACAGCTCAGATTGATGAGGAGCTGAGATAGCATTTACTGATGAATGCTATCATATGCTTATGCTTTTGTTTGTTTAAGTTTTCTGAACTTATTTATTTCTGGTTTTAGATTAGGGTTGATGTACTCTATTGGAAACCTGGTTTGTTATGATGGTTTGCTATTAACTGTGATTGTGTGATAAGTAATGCTTGATGATGATTATTGATTGATTGATGTTGAGATGATGTGCACATTAAAATGCTTATACAGGTGATTCACAAGCTTTGTGAACAAATGCAGGATATTATGATTGTGATTGTGAGATGAAGCAGGATGTGTATGTCAAATGTGAATGAGCTTATATGTGAGGTTTTGAGCTCTAGAGTTGTTATTGTTGAATGTTATTACTTTGGAAACATGAATGATTTTGCCCAGGTTTTCTATGATTGAATCAATTGCTTGTTTTGCATCATGTGATCAAGGTCGTTTGTTGGAACCCTTTTATTGGCCAAATTCATAAAGTTAGCCCACTAAAAGAGAACACTTTGTGTTCTATCCTTTGAACCCTTAGCCTTGAACATAAATTGAAAACCCTTGATTGAAAATCTTTACCTTGAGTTAAGTAGAAGATATTCTGTGGTATTGTTAAATGCTCAAGTTTGGGGTTGTTGGGAAAACATGAAAAAGTAAAAGCATTGAGCTAAGAATATGCAAAGAAAAAGAGAAAAGAAAATAAAAAGCAAAGCTCAATGCAAATGCAAAGGCAAGTTGGGAAGAATAAGAAAAATTGTGTTGTTATGATTCTCTTAACTCAAGGATTTTGTGATCCAGAAAAACCAATTTTCTTGTTAGCCCAGCCACATTATAAGCCATTGAAAAGTCCTTTTGATGATGCATGCTTGTGAATGTTTTTGATTGTGGTAAAATGAAAGGCAAAGTTGATTCATGTGACATTGTGATAGTAGAGTGACTGAGTGATTACCTCTTATACACTTGTGTGTGAGTGAAACACTTTACCTAGTGAGGAAATATTCCATGAACACATGAACATCCATGCTTAATTGATTGATCATTCATGAAAAATAGCATTTGTTGGAATTTAAATGACTTTGTGAACACTAAAGCATGTGCACATCTTGATTGAACTCTTGGTCATAAGTTTGATTGAAGTTTTTACTTATCTTGAAAAAGAGGATTTTTGAATGAGTGAACCATCATATGAATTGGTTGAAGATTGAGTTACATCTTGTTTGCTTGAGGACAAGCAAAGTTCTAAGTTTGGGGTTGTGATAACGGTTGAAAAACTGTTATTTTCATGCTTAAAATTGATACTAAAAGCAACCTTTATACTTAGAAACTAGCTTGAAATCATGCTTTTATTCATATTTTCATAAATAAGAGAGCTGGACAGGTTTATGCTTGATTTCAGGGTTTTTGTGCAGGTTTTAAGGTGAATTTAGTGAAAGAAGTGAAGAAGGAGAGAGATGGAATCAGAAAAGACATCAAAAAGTGCAAAAGGAGAAGCCGCAACTGCCGCTCAGCGGCAGTTTACCGCTGAGCGACACTCAGGAGTTCACGTTGGAACCGCTAAGGGGCAAAATGGCCGCTGAGGGGAAGAAACTACTCACGCACTCACCACTGAGCGGTACTTTACCGCTGAGCGACACACTTATGGGCTTGGGCCTAGATTTTCTGTAATTTTAGAATAGTATATAAGCTTTAGGACGTCCTAGGGTTTGTATCTTTTGCAGAAACGAAGCAAACACTCTCTCTTCCACCCCTTTGAAGGAGGATCTCGGATGCTCAGGCTACCTCTTCACCTTTCTAGGGTTTTATCCTTCATTCTTTCATTATTGTTCATCTAGGTTCACCATGAATATGGTGAACTAAACCTTGTATGTTTGTTGGGGAATCAATGTAATCTTTTGAAGCTCTCATATATGGAATTTGTGCTTGCATCTTAATCTAAGACCTATGCTTTCTTTCATCATTAGTTAGGGTTTTTCCTCTTTGCTCAATGCTTGCTTTGTTTAACTCATTCAATGCATGATTATTGATTTTGTCGATACGGGAACGTACGGGGAAGTATAGATCCGGGGAATTACTCCCAATAGTATATTGGTTGCCGTTAAGCTCCTGTGGTAACAGAACTAATTATTAGGAATGCTAGGAATTGTATGAACTCGTAATTGGGGATAGGCCTTCTTGACAAGGTATTTTAGAGAGTGGCATTAATAATGATGACTTGAATGTTGAATTCCTAAAATATATGAGAGTGGATAAGATGAAATTGACCCCCAACAACATATTCATCCATATATTTCATTGAAAGTGCTTGTATTTTGTTTTGCCATTGATCAACCTCATGCATACATGTTTATTTTCATCTTTTGCATATTAAAATCCAATTATTTTGTTCTTAAGTCTTAGCTAATCAACAAATCACATAACTAAACTAGGCCGTGAGTCCTTTGGGAGAACGATACTTGGTCTTACCGAGTTTATTACTTGAAACGATTCAGTCATACTTGCCGATTGTAAAACAAGTTTGTGACATCATATTTTGGTGATCATAAATTTATGCATCACTAATCAATTCTTCTAGGGTTTTGTTTTCTTGTGTATGCAGGAGGCAATTCGAACCAGGAGCAAGAAAACTGCAGAACCTCTTCTTGAAGGTTTAAACGAGAGTAGACGGAGGAGAAGAATCCGTACATCTAGAGAACTTTTCCCTCCTCCGGAAACTCTGTTGCAACCATCACCACAGGGTTCTGACCATAGCACTGAGAACATGGAGAATAATAATATCAGAAGAACTCTTGCATATTACACAAATATAGCTGGACCTCAGCATTTTAACAGCATAGCAAGACCAAGAGTCAATGCAGCTAACATGGAGGTCAAACCAGCATTAATCCAACTGGTGAAAAGTAATCAATTCAATGGGTTATCTCACGAAAGCCCATATGAGCACCTCACAACATTTAATGAGATCTACAATACGGTGAAAATAAATGGGGTGCCGGATGAAGCAATCAAACTTAGCTTGTTTCCATTCTCATTAGGAGGCAATGCTAAGCTTTGGTTGAATTCTTTTCCAGAGGGAAGCTTTACAGAGTGGGAAGCAGTGGTGACAAAGTTCCTAAATAAATACTTTCCACAATCAAAGGTGACTAAAGGAAAGCAAGAGATTTCATCATTTAGGCAAGGCATGGAGGAATCACTGGGTCATGCATGGGATAGATATAAAAGCTTATTACGAAAAACTCCCACGCATGGATTTGAAGAAGAGGAAGTAGTCCTAACTTTCCTTGGAGGTCTTGGTTCACAAACCAAGATGATGCTTGACGCCTCAGCAGGAGGAACTTCAAATGGAAAACTCCAGAGGAAGCTACAGAAATCATTGAGAATATGGCTACTAGTGATAATGAGCTAAACAGTGAAAGAGGAGCTCCTATCCAACAAAAAAGAGTTCTACAATTACAAACAAATTATGCCTTGCTAGACCAGAATAAAATTCTAACTCAACAACTGGAGACTCTTACAAAAACACTTGCACAATTGCCTAAAGAGTTGAAGACTGTTGCACAGGTACAATCTCAGTTGTGTGAATTATGTGGGGGTGACCATATCAATGGTCAATGCGCCTTTCCAACAGAAGCCGTAGAGGATGTGAATTATATGGCCAATCAATACCGTCAAGGGAACTTCAATCAAGGGTGGAAACCACACCCAAGCATTGGTCAAGGGCAAACTGGGCAATTTAACAAGCAACAGCAGTAACCAACCTTATGGCAACAAATTTCTATACTTAATGAAAGGTCCATGAGGATGGAAGAAACTCTTAATCAGTTCATACAGAAAACTGAGTCTACCCAGAAGAGCACTGAAGCTGCCATCAAGAATTTGGAGATTCAGATGGGTCAGATCACTAAGCAGGTGGAAGAGAGGCCAGATAAAAATTTTGGGGCTAATATTGAAGTTAACCCCAGAGAAGAATGCAAGGTGTTAGAGAGTACTAAAGATGAGATAGTTGAGTTAGAAAAAGGAGAAAAAGAAGAGAGAAGAGAGAAAAGAGAGGTAGAGAGTAAAGATACTTTTCATTTTCCAATAAATCAAGGGAAATAACTTGATTTTACAGAATTATTCAAGATGGTGGACAATGATGCACCTTGGGAGGAGATACTACAACAAATTACAATTTATACTAAATCTGATGAAGATGTCTCTACAAAGAAAAGATGTAGAGATGATGAGGCAAAGAAGTGTAAAGCTGTTAAAAAGGAGTCATTCCCTCCAAAAGCGAAAGATCCAGGAGGCTTTTCTATTCCATGCACCATAGAAAAGAAAAGGATTAAAAAAGCTCTACTTGATTTAGGTTCAAGTGTTAACTTGATACCTTATTCTTTAATGGAGCAGATTGGTGATGTGAATGTGAAGCCTGTAAAGGTTAACTTAGTAATGGCAGACGGATCTTCAAAGGAACCATGTGGAATTGCAGAGGATATTATAGTTTGTGTAGGCAAACTTCAGTTCTTGGCAGACTTTGTGGTGATGGAGATGGAGACGGAAAAGATACCTATTATTCTTGGAAGACCGTTTATGAAAACGGCCAAAGCAATCATTGATGTGAACGAAGGTATAGTGGTGCTCCAAGACCGAGAGGAGAGAGTTGTTGTAGATGTCTTTAAAGATGAGAGGCAGATACAGGAGGAAGAAGCTAGTCATAAAGCTGCATTTCAAGATGCACACATGACTAGCCATCAAGATGAAAAACCCAAGGTTAAAGGTAAACATTGTTTGTTGTTTCAGGTGCAGAAAAGAGAAAAGACTGGAAGAGGAAGAAAATTTCCTGATGACTGGATGAAAGAAAGACCCCAACTTGGTACACCTGTGAGAATCAAAAACAAGTTGTGGGTTGTGAAAGGCTATAAAGAGAAAGAGATGATAGAGATAGAGTCTCCATATTCTAGAAGAGTAAAAACAGTACACAGGAAACAGCTGAGGAGTTGGTGGGACAAGGACATCAACTATGAAGAAGGAACTTGAACTTTATTGGGTCAAGCTAATGACGTTAAAAGAGCGCTTGCTGGGAGGCAACCCAGTGATTTAAGAACTTTTGATTTTATTTTGGTTTTATAATTTTTAATCTGTGGACATTATTTTTGTAAATATTTTGTTGGATATAGCATCTACTGAAGGATGCTAGGTGGTTTAGTATCTACTGAAGGATACTAGGTTTTTTACACCTACTGATGGGTGTTGGTAAGAAAGTTGTGCACCTACTAATGGGTGTTGGTGGATTTTGGGTCAGGCTCGTGACGTTAAAGAAGCGTTACCTGGGAGGCAACCCAGTTGATTGATTGTTTTTGTTTGTTTTATTTTAGTTGCATAATAGGGTTTTGCATGAGTAATCTGAAAATTGAATTGCAGGGAACCAGTGAGGGGCATGTTTAGGAGGCACTTAGGTTAAGCAAGGAAGGAGAAGAGCACATCACGAAAGTGCCGCTGAGCGGCAAAATACCGGTGAGCGGTACTATCGCAGATTGGGCTTTGGTTGCCCCTTAGCGGGACCCGAGCCCATTAGGGTATTTTTATACCCTAAGCTGCGCATAAGCTTCTCTTTTCAGGCTCTTCTCTGCACACACACTCCTACATACCTTTTCCAAGGTTCTCCACATCTTTTCCCTATTGAGAAAATCTCTCTTCCACTCACTTTCTCACTAGTGTTCCATCCAAGTTTGGGGTTGGAAGAGAGCATCTTAGCTTGGAAGCATTCTCATTTTATCTAGCATCTCCACCCAAGTAAGTAAAGCATTTTGTTCATTCTAGGGTTCTTCAATTTGAATGTGATTGTTAAAGCATGAATATTTAGGGGTTTTGATTTCTATGCATGATTTGATGATTAAATTGATGTTTGAATCGATTGAACTGCATGATTTTGATCTGGAAAACTGAAAATTGCATGTAGGTGGAGTTAGGTGATAACAGTTGAAAAACTGTTATTTTCATGATTAAAATTGACACTAAAAGCAACCTTTACACTTAGAAACTAGCTTGAAATCATGCTTTTCCTCATGTTTTTAGAAATAAGAGAGCTGGACAGGTTTATGCTTGATTTCAGTGTTTTTGTGCAGGTTTTAAGGTGAATTTGGTGAAAGAAGTGAAGAAGGAGAGAGATGAAATCAGAAAAGACAATAAAAAGTGCAAAAGGAGAAGCCGAAGTCACCGCTCAGCGGCAGTTTACCGCTGAGCGGCACTCAGGAGCTTGCGGGAGGTCCGCTGAGGGGCAAAATGGCCGCTGAGGGGAGCAAACAAGTCACGCACTCACCGCTGAGCGGCAGTTTACCGCTGAGCGGCACTCTGGAAGTCACGTAAGGTCCGCTGAGGGGCAAAATGGCCGCTGAGGGGAGAAAACAAGTCACGCACTCACCGCTGAGCGGTATTTTACCGCTGAGCGGCACTTTAATGGGCTTGGACTTGACTTTTTGTAATTTACGAATGATATATAAGCTTTAGGGTTTCCTAGGGTTAGGCATCTGTGGCTGGAACGAAGCAAACACTCTCTCTTCCACCCCTTTGAAGGAGGATCTTGGATGCTGAGGCTTCCTCTTCACCTTTTTAGGGTTTATTCTTTCATTCTTTCATTGTAATTCATCTAGGTTCACCATGAATATGGTGAACTAAACTCTGTATGTTTGTTGGGGAATCAATGTAATCTTGTGAAACTCTCATATATGGAATCTGTTTTTACATCTTTTAATTAAGACTTATGCTTTCTTTTCATCATTAGTTAGGGTTTTTCCTCTTTGCTTAATGCTTGCATTGTTTAACTCATTCGATGCATGATTATTGGTTTTGTCGATACGGGCACGTACGGGGAAGTCTAGATCCGGGGAATTTCTCCCAATATGATATTGGTTGTCGTTAAGCTCCTGCACTTATGAACTGATCATTAGGAATGCTAGGAATTGTATGAACTCGTGATTAGGGAGAAGCCTTCTGGAAAGGTACATTAGAGAGTGGCATTAACAATGATGATTTGACTGTTGAATTCCTAAAATATATGAGAGTGGATAAGATGAAATTGACCCCCAACAACATATTCATATCTATATTTCATTGAAAGTGTTTATCTTTTGCTTTTTGCCATTGATCAAAATTCATGCATACATATTTATTTTCTGTCTTGCATTTTAAACCCCAAATATTTCGTTTGTAAGTCTTAGTTAATCAAGAAACCACATAACTAAACTAGGCCGTGAGTCCTTTGGGAAGAACGATACTTGGTCTTACCAAGTTTATTACTTGAACGATTCGGTCATACTTGCCGATTCAAAAACAAGTTTGTGACATCATATTTTGGTGTTCATAAATTTGTCCATCAAGTTTTTGGCGCCGTTGCCGGGGACTCGTGGTTTAACTGGTTAATTTGTGTGATTATTGATTATCTTTGACTTATTTTTTTATTATATTTTTAAATTTCGAATTTTTATTTTATTTTTCTGTTTTTTATTTTTATTTTCTGAATATTATATCTTCTCTTATATCTTTTTGTGCTAACCAAATCTTTTCTAGGGTTTTGTGTTCTTGTGTATGCAGGAGGCAATTCGAACTAGGAGCAAGAAAACAACAGAACCTCTGCTTGAAGGATTAGAAGACAGTAGACGGAGGAGAAGAATCAGAACATCTAGAGAACTTTTCCCTCCTCCGGAAACTCTGTTGCAACCATCACCACAAGGTTCTGACAATAGCACAGAAAATATGGAGAATAATAATATCAGAAGAACTCTTGCTGATTACACCAATATAGCTGGACCTCAACACTTTAACAGCATAGCTAGACCTAGAGTCAATGCAGCCAATATGGAGGTCAAACCAACACTGATCCAACTGGTGAAGAGTAATCAATTTAATGGGTTATCTCATGAAAGCCCATATGAGCACCTGACTACATTTAATGAAATTCGCAACACAGTGAAAATCAATGGGGTACCAGACGAAGCAATCAAACTTAGTTTGTTTCCTTTCTCATTGGGAGGCAATGCTAAGCTTTGGTTGAACTCTTTTCCAGAAGGAAGTTTCACAGAGTGGGAAGCAGTGGTAACAAAGTTTTTGAACAAGTACTTTCCACAATCAAAGGTGACAAAAGGCAAGCAAGAGATATCTTCATTTAAGCAGGGCATGGAAGAATCACTGGGGCATGCATGGGATAGATACAAAAGTCTGCTAAGAAAAACACCCACGCATGGCTTTGAAGAACAGGAAGTAGTCTTAACTTTCCTTGGAGGGCTTGGTTCACAAACCAAGATGATGCTTGATGCCTCAGCAAGAGGCAATATTAAATGGAAAACTCATGAGGAAGCTATAGAAATCATTGACAACATGGCTACTAGTGATAATGAGCTCAACAGTGAAAGAGGAGCTCCTATGCAACAAAAAGGGGTTCTCCAATTACAGACACATGATGCCTTGCTAGCTCAAAATAAAATTCTAACTCAACAGCTGGAAACTCTGACTAAAACTCTTGCACAATTACCTAAAGAGTTGAAAACTGCTGCACAGGTACAAACCCAGTTGTGCGAATTATGTGGAGGTGATCATATCAATGGTCAATGTGCTTTTCCAGTGGAAGCCTTGGAGGATGTTAATTTCATGGCTAATCAATTTCCATACCGTCAAGGGAATTACAATCAAGGGTGGAAACCACATCCAAGCATTGGTCAAGGAAAAACTGGGCAAGCAAATCAATATAATAAGCAGCAGCAGCAACCAACCTTTTGGCAACAGTTATCTATGCTTAATGAAAAATCAACAAGGTTGGAAGAAACTCTTCAGCAATTCATACAGAAAACCGAATCTTCTCAAAAGAGCACTGAAGCTGCTATAAAGAATTTGGAGATTCAAATGGGTCAGATTACCAAGCAATTGGAAGAAAGGCCAAATAGAAATTTTGGGGCTAATACTGAGGTTAACCCTAGAGAAGAGTGCAAAGTGGTAAAGAGTGTGAATGAAGAGATAATTGAGTTGGAAGAAGGAGAAACAGAAGAAAGAAGAGAAATAGAGAGCAAAAACAATTTTCCTTTTCCAATAAATCAAGAGAAACAAATGGACTTCACAGAATTATTCAGAATGGTGGATAATAAAGCACCTTGGGAACAGATTTTACAGAAAATTGCAGTTTACACAAAATTTGATGAAGAAATCTCTACAAAGAAGAGACGTAGAGATGAGGAGGTAAAAGAGTGTATAACTGTTAAAAAAGAGTCATTCCCTCTTAAAGCATCAGATCCAGGCAGTTTTTCTATCCCTTGTACTATAGGGAAGAAAAAGGTAAAGAAAGCTCTTCTTGATTTAGGTTCAAGTGTTAACTTGATACCTTATTCTTTACTGGAGCAAATCGGCAATGTTAAAATGAAACCTGCAAAGATTAAAATAGTAATGGCCGATGGATCTTCAAAGGAGCCATGTGGGATTGTAGAGGACATTATAGTTTGTGTTGGCAAACTTCAGTTCTTGGCAGACTTTGTGGTGATGAAGATGGAGACCGAGAAGATACCTATCATACTTGGAAGACCGTTTATAAAAACGGCCAGGGCTATCATAGATGTAAATGAAGGGATAGTGGTGCTCCAGGATAGAGAGGAGAGAGTGGTGGTAGATGTCTTCAAAGATGAGATGCAAGCAAAGGAGGAAGAAGCTAGTTATAAAGCTGCATTTCGAGATACACCCATGACTAGCCGTAAAGAAGAAAATCTTGAGGTTTCAGGTAACCATTGTTTGTTGTTTCAGGTACCCCAGGAAGAAGAGATTGGAAGAGGAGAAGAAATTCCTAGAGACTGGAAGAAAAGAAGACTCCAACTTGGCACACCTGTTAGAATCAAGAACAAGTTGTGCGTTGTGAAGGGTTTTAAAGAGAAGGAGATGATAGAGATAGAGTCTCCATATTCTAGAAGAACCAAAACAGTTCAAAGGAAACAGCTGAGGAGTTGGTGGAATGACAACATCAACTACAAAGAAGATGGAACTTGAACTTTATTGGGTCAAGCTAATGACATTAAAAGAGCGCTTGCTGGGAGGCAACCCAGTGAATTTAAAAATTTTTTGATTTGGTTTTGTAATTTTTAATTTGTGAACATTATTTTTGTATTTATTTTGTTGGATATAGCATCTACTGAAGGATGCTAGGTGGTTAAGTATCTACTGAAGGATACAATGGCTGTAACACCTACTGATGGGTGTTGGTGGATTTTGGGTCAGGCTCGTGACGTTAAACAAGCGCTACCTGGGAGGCAACCCAGTTGATTGAATATTTCTGTTTGTTTGTTTTAGTTAGGGTTTGCATAAGCATTTTGAACATTGAATTGCAGGGAGCCAGTGAGAGGCATGTCTAGGAGGCACGTAGGTTAAGAAAAGAAGGAGAAGAACACAGCACGAAAGTGCCGCTGAGCGGTACTTTACCGCTGAGCGGTACTCTCGCAGATTGGGTTTTAGTTCCCCTTAGCGGGACCCGAGCCCATTAGGGTATTTTTAAACCCTGAGCTGCGTATTTTTTCACACTTTCAGATTTTTCTCTGCACAAACACTCCCACATACCTTCTCCAAGGTTTTCCACATCTTTTCACTCTTCCCTCTTAAGAAAATTTCTCTTCCACTCACTTTTTCACTAGTGTGCCTGATGGACAAATTTGTAAGCACCAAAATATGATGTCACAAACTTGTTTCACAATCGGCAAGTATGACCGAATCGTTTCAAGTAATAAACTTGGTAAGACCAAGTATCGTTCTCCCAAAGGACTCACGGCCTAGTTTAGTTATGTGATTTGTTGATTAGCTAAGACTTAAGAACACAATAATTGAAGTTTAATATGCAAAGACGAAAATTAAATATGTATGCATGAATTGATCAATGACAAAGACAAAAGATAAACACTTTCAAGGAAATATATGAATGAATATGTTGTTGGGGGTCAATTTCATCTCATCCACTCTCATATATTTTAGGAATTCAACATTCAAATCATCATTGTTAATGCCACTCTCTAATGTACCATTCTAGATGGCTTCTCCCTAATCAAATAGTTCATACAATTCCTAGCATTCCTAATGATTAGTTCATGAGTGCAGGAGCTTAAAGGCAACCAATATAATATTGTCAGTATAATATTGGGAGAAATTCCCCGGATCTAGATTTCCCCGTACGTGTCCGTATCAACAAAACCAATAATCATGCATTAGAATGAGTTAAACAATGCAAGCATTGAGCAAAGAGGAAAAACCCTAACTAATGATGAAAGAAAGCATATGTCTTAATTCAAAGATGTACTCAACAAATCCATATATGAGAGCTTCAAGAGATTACTTTGACTCCCCAACAAACATACAAGGTTTAGTTCACCATATTCATGGTGAACCTAGATGAATTACAATGAAAGTATGAAAGAATAAACCCAATAAAGGTGAAGAGGTAGCCTGAGCATCCAAGATCCTCCTTCAAAGGGGTGAAAGAGAGAGTGTTTGCCTCGTTTCTGCCAAAGATGCCTAACTATAGGACGTGCAAGCCCTTATATACTAATCTAGAGTTACAAAAGATTACAAAATTCCAAGCCCAAAAAGTGCCGCTCAGCGGTATTTACCGCTCAGCGGTGATTGCGCGTCTTCTTTCTTCCCCTCAGCGGCCATTTTGCCCCTCAGCGGTTCCAACATCACCTCTTGAGTGCCGCTCAGCGGTAGTTTGCCGCTGAGCGGTGCCTTCGACTTCTCCTTTTTGCACTCTTTCTTGTCTTTTCTAATGTCCTCTCTCTTATTCTTCACTTCTTTCACCAAATTCACCTCAAAACCTGCACAAAAACACTTAAATCAAGCATAAACCTGTCCAGCTCTCTTATTTCTGAAAATATAAACAAAAGGCACGATTTCAAGCTAGTTTCTAAGTCTAAAGGTTGCTTTTAGTATCAACTTTAAGCATGAAAATAACAGTTTTTCAACTGTTACCACAACCCCAAACTTAGAACTTTGCTTGTCCTCAAGCAAATAAAATGTAACTCCATCTCCAACCAATTCATATGATGGTTCACTCATTCAAAATCCTCTTTTCAAGATAAGTAATAACTTCACTCAAACTTAAGACCAAGAGTTCAATCAAGATGTGCACATGCTTTAGTGTTCACAAAGTCATTTAAATTCCAACAAATGCTATTTTTCATGAATGATCAATCAATTAAGCATGGATGTTCATGTGCTTATGGAATATTTCCTCACTAGGTAAAGTGTTTCACTCAACACACAAGTGTATAAGAGGTAAAGTGTTTCACTCATTCACTCCACTATCACAATGTCACATGAATCAACTTTGCCTTTCATTTAACCACAATCAAATACATTCACAAGCATGCATCATCACAAGGACTTTTCAATGGCTTATAATGTGGCTGGGCTAACAAGAAAATTGGTTTTTCTGGATCACAAAATCCTTGAGTTAAGAGAATCATAACAACACAATCTTCTTATTCATTCCCAACTTTCTTTTGCCTTTGCTTTTGCATTTGCATTGAGCTTTGCTTCTTTTTCTTTTCTTTTCTTTGCATATTCTTACTTTTTAGCTGTTAGCTCAATGCTTTTTCCTTTTTCATGTTTCCCCAATAACCCCAAACTTGAACATTTAACAATACCACACAAGATCTTCTACTTAACTCAAGGTAAAGATTTTCAATCAAGGGTGTTCAGTGTATATTTAAGGCTAAGGGTTCAAAGGATAGAACACAACGTGTTCTCTTTTAGAAGGCTAACTTTATGAATTTGGCCAATAAAAAGGGTTTCAAAAACACGGCCTTTGATCATATGATGCAAAACAAGCAATTGATTCAATCATAGAAAACCTGGGCAAAGTCATTCATGCTTTCAAAGTAACAGCATTCAACAATAACAACTCTGGAGCTCAAAACCTCACATATAAGCTCATTCACATTTGACATGCACATCCTGCTTAATTTCACAATCACAATCATGATATTATGCATTTGTTCACAAAGCTTGTGAATCACCTGTATAAGCATTTTAATGTGCACATCATCTCAACATCAATCAATCAATAAGCATCATCAAGCATTACTTATCACACAATCACAGTTAATAGCAAACCATCATAAGGAACCAGGTGTTCAATAGAGTACATCAAACCCTAATCTAAAAACAAAAACAAATAAGTTCAGAAAACTTAAACCACAAAAGCATAATCATATGATAGCATTCATCAGTAAATGCTATCTCAGCTCCTCATCAGTCCGAGCTCTCTGTATCTTCCTCTTCCTCTTCATCATCATCTTCATCAAATGCATCCTCCTCCTCAGCTTCATCTTCATCCATGTCTCGAGCTGAAGCTTCAGCTGCTTCAGCTCCTCCATGCCATGGTTCTTCTGGCCAAGCTACCACATTATGGAATTCATCCATAGTCCACCTGTGTGCTGGAGGGGTATCATACATCCCCACTATCATCTCAGCCGTGGCCACCTGCCCTCTGTGGATGGACTGCAACTGAGCACCTATAAGAGACATATACATGTCCCTCATCTGGAATGGTTCTGCCTCATGAGTATCAGCAGAAGTCCTGCTCTGTGCTGGCCTTCTCTCTCTACGAGCCTGGCGTGGTGGCACTGGCTGGGCTGCCTCCTCACCTCCACAGTACTGTCTGTAATAGGCCTCATCTATAGCTTTTCTTGGCCTCTCAAATGGTGGAACAGAAGTGTCCACCCCAGCTAGCTTGCAAAGGTGAGTGATCAAAGAAGGATGTCCCAGTGGTGCTTTGTTGTTTGAAGTGTTAGCACACACACTAATCTCATCAGCTATCACTTGCCCAATATTAACATTCAAGTTTCTGATAGCACAGTAGATGAAGAGTGCCCTGCTGAGAGTAATATCTGACACATGTGAACATGGCTGAATGTTGGCATGAGAAAATGCCATCCAATACTTTGCAAGAGGAGTCAAATCTGTCCTCCTAATATTAACCACTGAGCCAGATCTATTCCTTTGGAAGTGTCCTCCAGGTATGCAGAATACTCTCTCAACATCCTCAAAGTCAGCACCTTCCTCCATGCTAAGAGCAAACTGGCATTGCTCACCAGCCCACACAGTATCCAGAAAGTTATTGATGGAGTCAGGATCATACCTGATAGCATGGCCTCTAACATAGCCCAAATAATTCTCAGTTGGATAATCACCAATCTTCTTTGCATTGGTGTAGAATTCCTTCACCACAGCTATGTTGGCAGGTGCTGGATAAGTGGCTAGCTTTCCCCAATCATTCCCTAACACTTGCTCTCCAAATTGAGGAGCAAAGTTAGGTATCATTCCAACCTTTCTCTCCATTAGAAGTCTCCTGTCCTGAACCACCCTAAAGTGCTTCTCATGTTTCCTAGAGAGGAACCTGCCATTATGGGGCTGCTCTGGTTCCTTTTCCTTTCTCTTGGTTGCCATGGTTTTCAATCTCTTTCCTAAAGAGGATGTCATTCCTGCATTCAAACATAAATCCAAAACCACAGAACATGATGTTAATTATTAGTAAACACAAAACAAAACTCCTTTTGAAGCTAAACCACCGCTGAGGGCCAGAATTTCCCCTCAGCGCCACCAGTGCCACACGCAACAAACCAGAAAAAGCAAATCTGGCAGAGTGCCGCTCAGCGGTAAATGCCGCTCAGCGGTGATCTGCAGATTTTTGCAAATCTCGTTTTTAAACTGTCCTAACTCCACCCAAATGCAATTTTCAGTTTTCCAGTTCATAATCAAGCAGTTTAATCGGTTCAAACATCAAATATATCATCAAATCATGCATAGAAATCAAAACCCCTAAATATTCATGCTTTGACAATCACAGTCAATTTCAAGAACCCTAGAATGAACAAAATGCATTTTACTTACTTGGGTGGAGATGCTAGATGATATGAGAATGCTTCCAAACTAGAATGCTCTCTTCCAACCCCAAACTTTGATAGCACACTAGTGTAAAAGTGAGTGGAAGAGAAATTTTCTAAAGAGGGAAGAGTAAAAAGATGTGGGAAACCTAAGAGGAGATATGTGGGAGTCTTAATGCAGAGAAGAGCTTGAAAGAATATAAAAACGCGCAGCTTAGGGTTTAAAAATACCCCAATGGGCTCGGGTTCCGCTAAGGGGAACTTAAGCCCATCTGTGATAGTACCGCTCAACGGTAATTGCCGCTCAGCGGCACTTTCGTGATGTGCCCTTCTCCTTCTTTTCTTGACCTACGTGCCTTCCTAGCATACCCCTCATAGGTTCCCTGCAATTCAATGTTAAAAATGCTTATGCAAATCCTAAAAATAAACAAACAAAAACAATCAATCAACTGGGTTGCCTCCCAGGTAGCGCTTGTTTAACGTCACGAGCCTGACCCAAATTCCACCAACACCCATCAGTAGGTGTTTCCAACTTACCAGCACCCATCAGTAGGTGCAAAATTTTCTCACCAACACCCATCAGTAGGTGTTACAAACCTAGCATCCTTCAGTAGATGCTTAACCACCTAGCATCCTTCAGTAGATGCTGGATCCAACAAAAATATTTACAGAATAATGTCCACAATTTAAAAGTTACAAAACCAAATCAAAAGTTTTTAAATCCACTGGGTTGCCTCCCAGCAAGCGCTCTTTTAACGTCATTAGCTTGACCCAGTAAAGCTCATGTTCCTTCTTCTTTTTCTTCTTTCTACTGAACTTCTTCAGAAATTTGATCAAACCAGGAACCTGTTGCAATGTCTCAATCATAGGAACTTTAATCTCCAATTTCTTGAAGATTTCCATAAAGCACTTAAATTTCTTTTCCTTCCTATGATTCTTCTTTAGATGAGGATGTGATTTTTCATGTGATTTCTTCTTCTTTCCTCTCATCTTCTTTTTCTTCCTTTTTCTCTCCCTAAATTTTCTCTTTTTCTCTTCTTTTATTTTTTTCTTCCTTTCTCTTTTTCTCCTCAACTTCTTTATCTTCACACAAATTTTCTTTCTCTCTTTTCTCTCAACCAATTCTTTTTCTTTTTCTTCATCTTTATCTTTCTCACTCAACTCTTCTTTCTCTTTTCTCTCTACCCTTTCCTCATCTCCCTCTAATTTTTCCTCATCAAGAATCTTGTCACTTTCAGTGATAATGACTTGCCCTTCCTCCTTAAGGTTAACATCAGTATTAACATCATCATTTAATATCTGACTAATGTGACGAAGTTGCATCTCCATTCTTTTACATGATTCTTCAATGCTTTTCTGAGTAGAGTCGGAATTTTTCAAAAATCGTTGAAGGGTGTCCTCCAACCTATCCAAACTTCCTGATAGAAAGGGTTGTTGCTGCCATTGTTGTTGTTGTGGTTGGTTCTCAAATTGTCCAGCAGCTTGCCAAAATTGGCTTTGATCCATGCTTGAGTGAGGTTCCCACCATTGGTTGAGATTACTTTGGTAGAATTGAGTGCCCCTATAGTTAAACTCTTGACCAAATTGCATTCTGCAGACATTAGGCACAAAACCCTAAAAACAATTGTTAGCACAAAAAGATAGAGAAAAGAAAAAAAATCAAAGGATATAATTGAAAAGATAAGAAGATAGGAAATAAAAACAGAAAAATAAAAACATAAAATAAAATAAAATAAAATAAAATACAAACAGAAAATAAAATAAAATAAAATAAAATAAAATATAATCTAATCAAATAAAATAAAATCAAATAAAAACCGAAAAATAAAAAATAGAAAATAAAAACAGAAAACAGAAAAACAAAAAACAGAAAAAATAAAATAAAATCAAATAAAATACAAACTGAAAAAATATAAACAGAAAAATAAAATAAAATAAAAATTCGAAATTAAAATAAAATCTAATCTAAAAAGATAAAAATAAAATCTAACCTAAAGGATAAAAATAAAATCTAAAAAGATAAAATAATAAAAACAGAAAAAATAAAAACAGAAATTCAAAATTAAAGTCAAAGATAATCAATAATCACACAAATTAACCAGTTAAACCACGAGTCCCCGGCAACTGCGCCAAAAACTTGATGGACAAATTTGTAAGCACCAAAATATGATGTCACAAACTTGTTTCACAATCGGCAAGTATGACCGAATCGTTTCAAGTAATAAACTTGGTAAGACCAAGTATCGTTCTCCCAAAGGACTCACGGCCTAGTTTAGTTATGTGATTTGTTGATTAGCTAAGACTTAAGAACACAATAATTGAAGTTTAATATGCAAAGACGAAAATAAATATGTATGCATGAATTGATCAATGACAAAGACAAAAGATAAACACTTTCAAGGAAATATATGAATGAATATGTTGTTGGGGGTCAATTTCATCTCATCCACTCTCATATATTTTAGGAATTCAACATTCAAATCATCATTGTTAATGCCACTCTCTAATGTACCATTCTAGATGGCTTCTCCCTAATCAAATAGTTCATACAATTCCTAGCATTCCTAATGATTAGTTCATGAGTGCAGGAGCTTAAAGGCAACCAATATAATATTGTCAGTATAATATTGGGAGAAATTCCCCGGATCTAGATTTCCCCGTACGTGTCCGTATCAACAAAACCAATAATCATGCATTAGAATGAGTTAAACAATGCAAGCATTGAGCAAAGAGGAAAAACCCTAACTAATGATGAAAGAAAGCATATGTCTTAATTCAAAGATGTACTCAACAAATCCATATATGAGAGCTTCAAGAGATTACTTTGACTCCCCAACAAACATACAAGGTTTAGTTCACCATATTCATGGTGAACCTAGATGAATTACAATGAAAGTATGAAAGAATAAACCCAATAAAGGTGAAGAGGTAGCCTGAGCATCCAAGATCCTCCTTCAAAGGGGTGAAAGAGAGAGTGTTTGCCTCGTTTCTGCCAAAGATGCCTAACTATAGGACGTGCAAGCCCTTATATACTAATCTAGAGTTACAAAAGATTACAAAAGTCCAAGCCCAAAAAGTGCCGCTCAGCGGTATTTACCGCTCAGCGGTGATTGCGCGTCTTCTTTCTTCCCCTCAGCGGCCATTTTGCCCCTCAGCGGTTCCAACGTCACCTCTTGAGTGCCGCTCAGCGGTAGTTTGCCGCTGAGCGGTGCCTTCGACTTCTCCTTTTTGCACTCTTTCTTGTCTTTTCTAATGTCCTCTCTCTTATTCTTCACTTCTTTCACCAAATTCACCTCAAAACCTGCACAAAAACACTTAAATCAAGCATAAACCTGTCCAGCTCTCTTATTTCTGAAAATATAAACAAAAGGCACGATTTCAAGCTAGTTTCTAAGTCTAAAGGTTGCTTTTAGTATCAACTTTAAGCATGAAAATAACAGTTTTTCAACTGTTATCAGTGCCATCAAAGTTTGGGGTTGGAAGAGAGCATTCTAGCTTGGAAGCATTCTCATTGCATCTAGTATCTCCACCCAAGTAAGTAAAATGCATTTTGTTCATCCTAGGGTTTTGATTTTGAATATGATGGTCAAAGCATGAAGATTTAGGGGTTTTGATTTCTTGGCATGATTTGATGATATATTTGATGTTTAAACCGATTAAATTGCATGATTATGAACTGGAAAACTGAAAATTGCATTTGGGTGGAGTTAGGAAAGCTTTAAAACAGGTTTTTCAAAAATCTGCAGAGTTACCGCTGAGGGGTAAACTGCCGCTGAGCGGCACTCTGCCAGATTTGATTTTTTGGTTTTGTGTGATCTGGAATGTGGTACTGGTGGCGCTGAGGGGGAATTCTGGCCCTCAGCGGTGGTTTAGCTTCGAAAGGAGTTGTGTTCTGTGTTTTACTAATGATTAACATCATGTTCTGTGGTTTTGTTTGTGTTTTAATGTAGGAATGGCATCCTCATCAGGAAAAAATTGAAAACCATGGCAACCAAGAGAAAGGAAAGGAACCAGAGCAACCCCAATCTAGCAGGTTCCTCTCTAGGAAACATGAGAAGCACTTTAAAGTGGTTCAGGACAGGAGACTGCTGATGGAGAGAAAGGTTGGAATGATACCTAACCTTGCTCCTCAATTTGGAGAGCAAGTTTTAGGGAATGACTGGGGAAAGCTAGCCACTTATCCTGCACCTGCCAACATAGCTGTGGTTAAGGAATTTTACACCAATGCAAAGAAGATTGGTGATTATCCAGCTGAGAATTATTTGGGCTATGTCAGAGGCCATGCTATCAGGTATGATCCTGATTCAATTAATAACTTTCTGGACACTGTATGGGCTGGTGAGCAGTGCCAGTTTGCTCTTTGCATGGAGGAAGGTGCTGATTATGAGGATGTGGAGAGAGTACTGTGTATACCTGGAGGACACTTCCAAAGGAATCGATCTGGCTCAGTGGTTAACATTAGGAGGACAGATTTGACTCCTCTTGCAAAGTATTGGATGGCGTTTTCTCATGCCAACATTCAGCCATGTTCACATGTGTCAGATATTACTCTCAGCAGGGCATTCTTCATCTACTGTGCTATCAGAAACTTGAATGTTAATATTGGGCAGGTGATAGCTGATGAGATTAGTGTGTGCGCCAATACTTCAAACAACAAAGCACCACTAGGACATCCTTCTTTGATCACGCACCTTTGCAAGATAGCTGGGGTGGACACTTCTGCTCCACCTTTTGAGAGGCCAAGAAAAGCTATTGATGAGGCCTACTATAGACAGTACTGTGGAGGTGATGATGCAGCTCAGCCAGTTCCACCACGCCGTGCTCGTAGAGAGAGAGGGCCAGCACAGAGCCAGACATCTGCTGAGACACATGAAGCAGAGCCATTCCAGATGAGGGACATGTATATGTCTCTTATAGGGGCTCAGTTGCAGTCCATTCACAGAGGGCAGGTGGCCACTGCTGAGATGATTGTGGGGATGTATGATACACCTCCAGCCCACAGGTGGACTATGGATGAATTCCATAATATGGTAGCATGGCCAGAGGAACCAGTGCATGGAGGAGGAGCTGAAGCAGCTGAAGCTTCAGCTAGAGATATGGAAGAAGATGAAGCTGATGAGGATGATGCATTTGAAGATGATGAAGATGAGGAGGAAGAGGAAGATACAGAGGACAGCTCAGATTGATGAGGAGCTGAGATAGCATTTACTGATGAATGCTATCATGTGCTTATGTTTTGTGGTTTAAGTTTTCTGAACTTATTTGTTTCTGTTTTTAGATTAGGGTTTGATGTACTCTATTTGAAACCTGGTTTCTTGTGATGGTTTGCTATTAACTGTGATTGTGTGATAAGTAATACTGAATGATGCTTATGATTAATTGATGTTAGGATGATGTGCACACTAAAATGCTTATACAGGTGATTCACAAGCTTTGTGAACAAATGCATGATATCATGATTGTGATTGTGAAATTAAGCAGGATGTGTATGTCAAATGTGAATGAGCTTATATGTGAGATTTTGAGCTCCAAGGTTTTTATTTTTGAATGCTATTACTTTGAAAGCATGAATGATTTTGCCCAGGTTTTCTATGATTGAATCAATTGCTTGTTTTGCATCATATGATCAAGGCCGTTTGTTGGAAACCTTTTTATTAGCCAAATTTGTAAAAGTTAGCCCATTAAAAAAGAACACTTTGTGTTCAATCCTTTTGAACCCTTAGCCTTGAATATACACTGAAACCTTTGATTGAAAAATCTTTACCTTGAGTTAAGTAGAAAATCTTGTGTGGTATTGTTAAATATTCAAGTTTGGGGTTGTTGGGAAAACATGAAAAGCATTGAGCTAAGAGCTAAAAAGTAAGAATATACAAAGAAAAAGAAATGAAAAGAAAAAGAAGCAAAGCTCAATGCAAAGGCAAAAGAAAGTTGGGAAAGAATAAGATGATTGTGTTGTTATGATTCTCTTAACTCAAGGATTTTGTGATCCAGAAAAACCAATTTTCTTGTTAGCCCAGCCACATTATAAGCCATAGAAAAGTCCTTGTGATGATGCATGCTTGTGAATGTTTTTGATTGTGGTAAAATGAAAGGCAAAGTTGATTCATGTAACATTGTGATAGTAGAGTGAATGAGTGATCATCTCTTATACACTTGAGTGTGAATGAAACACTTGACTTAGTGAGGAAATATCACATGAACACATGAACATCCATGCTTAATTGATTGATCATTCATGAAAATAGCATTTGTTGGAATTTAAATGACTTTGTGAACACTAAAGCATGTGCACATCTTGATTGAACTCTTGGTCATAAGTTTGAGTGAAGTTTTTACTTATCTTGAAAAGAAGATTTTTGAATGAAGTGAACCATCATATGAATTGGTTTAAAGATGGAGTTACATCTTATTTGCTTGAGGACAAGCAAAGTTTTGAGTTTGGGGTTGTGATAACAGTTGAAAAACTGTTATTTTAATGATTAAAATTGACACTAACAGCAACCTTTACACTTAGAAACTAGCTTGAAATCATGCTTTTCCTCATGTTTTTAGAAATAAGAGAGCTGGACAGGTTTATGCTTGATTTCAGTGTTTTTGTGCAGGTTTTAAGGTGAATTTGGTGAAAGAAGTGAAGAAGGAGAGAGATGAAATCAGAAAAGACAATAAAAAGTGCAAAAGGAGAAGCCGAAGTCACCGCTCAGCGGCAGTTTACCGCTGAGCGGCACTCAGGAGCTTGCGGGAGGTCCGCTGAGGGGCAAAATGGCCGCTGAGGGGAGCAAACAAGTCACGCACTCACCGTTGAGCGGTAGTTTACCGCTGAGCGGCACTCTGGAAGTCACGTAAGGTCCGCTGAGGGGCAAAATGGCCGCTGAGGGGAGAAAACAAGTCACGCACTCACCGCTGAGCGGCACTTTAATGGGCTTGGACTTGACTTTTTGTAATTTACGAATGATATATAAGCTTTAGGGTTTCCTAGGGTTAGGCATCTCTGGCTGGAACGATGCAAACACTCTCTCTTCCACCCCTTTGAAGGAGGATCTTGGATGCTGAGGCTTCCTCTTCACCTTTTTAGGGTTTATTCTTTCATTCTTTCATTGTAATTCATCTAGATTCACCATGAATATGGTGAACTAAACTCTGTATGTTTGTTCGGGAATCAATGTAATCTTGTGAAACTCTCATATATGGAATCTGTTTTTACATCTTTTAATTAAGACTTATGCTTTCTTTTCATCATTAGTTAGGGTTTTTCCTCTTTGCTTAATGCTTGCATTGTTTAACTCATTCGATGCATGATTATTGGTTTTGTCGATACGGGCACGTACGGGGAAGTCTAGATCCGGGGAATTTCTCCCAATATGATATTGGTTGTCGTTAAGCTCCTGCACTTATGAACTGATCATTAGGAATGCTAGGAATTGTATGAACTCGTGATTAGGGAGAAGCCTTCTGGAAAGGTACATTAGAGAGTGGCATTAACAATGATGATTTGACTGTTGAATTCCTAAAATATATGAGAGTGGATAAGATGAAATTGACCCCCAACAACATATTCATATCTATATTTCATTGAAAGTGTTTATCTTTTGCTTTTTGCCATTGATCAAAATTCATGCATACATATTTATTTTATGTCTTGCATTTTAAACCCCAAATATTTCGTTTGTAAGTCTTAGTTAATCAAGAAACCACATAACTAAACTAGGCCGTGAGTCCTTTGGGAAGAACGATACTTGGTCTTACCAAGTTTATTACTTGAACGATTCGGTCATACTTGCCGATTCAAAAACAAGTTTGTGACATCATATTTTGGTGCTCATAAATTTGTCCATCATTAGGACAGGTTAAAAAGGGATTTTTCAAAAATCTGCAGAGTCACCGCTCAGGGGTAAATTGCCGCTGAGCGGCACTCTGCCATACTTGAATTTTTTTGATCCATTGTGTTCTAGATTGTGGCACTGGTGGCGCTGAGGGGTAATTCTGACCCTCAGTGGTGGTTAGCTTCGAAATGAGGTGTGTTCTGTGTTTTACTAATGATTAACAACATGTTTTGTGGTTTTGTATCTGTGTTTGATTGTAGGAATGACATCCTCTTCAGGCAAAAGATTGAAGACCATGGCAACCAAGTGAACAGAAAAGGAACCAGAACAACCCCATTCTAGTAGGTTCCTATCTCGTAAACATGAGAAGCACTTCAAGGTGGTTCGAGATAGGAGACTCCTTATGGAGAGAAAGGTTGGAATGATACCTAACTTTGCTCCTCAATTTGGAGAGCAATTGTTAGGGAATTATTGGGGGAAGCTAGCCACATACCCTGCACCTGCAAATATAGCTGTGGTAAAAGAATTCTATACCAATGCAAAGAATATTGGTGATTATCCAGCTGAGAACTACCTAGGCTATGTCAGAGGCCATGCTATCAGGTATGATCTTGATTCCATCAACAACTTCTTGGATACTGTGTGGGCTGGTGAGCAGTGCCAATTTGCTCTCTGTATGGAGGAAGGTGCTGATTTTGAGGATGTGGAGAGAGTGCTATGTGTACCTGGAGGACATTTCCAAAGGAATAGAACTGGCTCTGTGGTGAACATTAGGAGGACTGACTTGACTCCTCTTGCAAAGTATTGGATGGCGTTTTCCCATGCCAACATTCAGCCATGTTCTCATGTGTCTGATATTACTCTTAGTAGGGCACTCTTCATTTAGTGTGCTATCAGGAACTTAAATGTTAATATTGGGCAGGTGATAGCTGATGAGATCAGGGTGTGCGCTAATACGACAAATAATAAAGCACCCTTAGGACATCCTTCCTTAATCACACACCTCTGCAAGATAGCTGGGGTGGATACTTCTGCTCCACTATTTGAAAGGCCAAGGAAAGCAATTGATGAGGCCTATTATAGACAATATTGTGGAGGTGAGGATGCAACTCAACCAGTTCCACCACGTCGTGCTCGTAGAGAGAGAGAGGGCAAGCACAAAGTCAGACATCTACTGAGACACATGAAGCAGAACCGTTCCAAATGAGGGACATGTACATGTCTCTTATAGGTTCTCAATTACAGTCTATCCACAGAGGGTAGGTGGCTACTGCTGAGATGATTGTTGGAATGTATGATACACCTCCAGCTCACAGGTGGACTATGGAGGACTTCCATAATGTGGTAGCCTTGCCAGAGGAGCCGGTGCAACGAGGCGGAGCTGAGGTAGCTGAAGCTTCAGTTAGGAAGATGGATGAAGATGAAGCTGATGATGATGATGATGATGATGATGATGATGATGCATTTGAGGATGTTGAAGATGAGAAAGAAGAGGAAGATACAGATGACAGCTCAGATTGATGAGGAGCTGAGATAGCATTTACTGATGAATGTTATCAACATTAGAGCAGGACTTATGCTTTTGTTTGGTTTAGGTGTTCTGAACTTATATACTTTTGTTTTAGATTAGGGTTGATGTACTCAATTGGAAACCTAGTTTGTTATGATGGTTTGCTTATGATTGTGATTGTGTGATAAGTAATGCTTGATGATGCTTTGAGATTGATTGATGTTGAGAATGTGCACATAAAATGCTTATACAGGTGATTTACAAGCTTTGTGAACAAATGCATAATATTGTGATTGTGATTGTGAGATTAAGCAGGATGTGTATGTCAAATGTGAATGAGCTTATATGTGAGGTTTTGAGCTCCAGAGTTGTTATGATTGAATGCTATTACTTTGAAAACATGAATAGTTTTGCCCAGGTTTTCTATGATTGAATCAATTGCTTGTTTTGCATCATATGATCAAGGCCATTTGTTGGAACCCTTTTTATTGGCCAAATTCATGAAGTTAGCTCACTAAAAGAGAACACTTTGTGTACTATCCTTTGAATCCTTAGCCTTGAACATAAATTGAAAACCCTTGTTGAAAAGCTGTACCTTGAGTTAAGTAGAAAATCTTGTGTGGTATTGATAAATGTTCAAGTTTGGGGTTGTTGGGAAAGCATGAAAAAGAAAAAGGAAAAGCATTGAGCTAAGAGCTAAGAAAGAAGAATGTGAAAAGAAAAGAAAAAGAGAAAGAAAAGAAAAGAAATGGAAAAGCTCAATGCAAAAGAAAGTTGGGAAAAAATAAGAATGATTGTGTTGATATGATTCTCTTAACTCAAGGATTTTGTGATCCAGAAAAACCAATTTTCTTGTTAGCCCAGCCACGTTATAAGCCATTGAAAAGTCATTGTGATGATGCATGCTTGTGAATGTTTTTGATTGTGGTTAAATGAAAGGCAAAGTTAATTCATGTGACATTGTGATAGTGGAGTGAATGAGTGATTACCTCTTATACACTTATGTTTGAGTGAAACACTTTACCTAGTGAGGAAATATTCCATGAGTGATAACAGTTGAAAAACTGTTATTTTCATGCTTAAAATTGATACTAAAAGCAACCTTTATACTTAGAAACTAGCTTGAAATCATGCTTTTATTCGTATTTTCATAAATAAGAGAGCTGGACAGGTTTATGCTTGATTTCAGTGTTTTTCAGCAGGTTTTAAGGTGAATTTAGTGAACGAAGTGAAGAAGGAGAGAGATGGAATCAGAAAAGACATCAAAAAGTAGCAAAAGGAGAAGCCGAAGTTACCGCTCAGCGGCAGTTTACCGCTGAGTGATAACAGTTGAAAAACTGTTATTTTTATGATTAAAATTGACACTAAAAGCAACCTTTACACTTAGAAACTAGCTTAAAATCATGCTTTTCTTTATATTTTTGGAAATAAGAGAGCTGGACAGGTTTATGCTTGATTTCAGTGTTTTTGTGCAGGTTTTAAGGTGAATTTGGTGAAAGAAGTGAAGAAGGAGAGAGTTGAAATCAGAAAAGACAACAAAAAGTGCAAAAAGGAGAAGCCGAAGTCACCGCTCAGCGGCAGTTTACCGCTGAGCGGCACTCTGGAAGTCATGTGAGGTCCGCTGAAGGGCAAAATGGCCGCTGAGGGGAGAAAACAAGTCACGCACTCACCGCTGAGCGGTATTTTACCGCTGAGCGGCACTTTAATGGGCTTGGACTTGACTTTTTGTAATTTATGAATGATATATAAGCTTTAGGGTTTCCTAGGGTTAGGCATCTTTGGCTGGAACGAAGCAAACACTCTCTCTTCCACCCCTTTGAAGGAGGATCTTGGATGCTGAGGCTTCCTCTTCACCTTTTTAGGGTTTATTCTTTCATTCTTTCATTATTGTTCATCTAGGTTCACCATGAATATGGTGAACTAAACTCTGTATGTTTGTTGGGGAATCAATGTAATCTTGTGAAACTCTCATATATGGAATCTGTTTTTACATCTTTTAATTAAGACTTATGCTTTCTTTTCATCATTAGTTAGGGTTTTTCCTCTTTGCTTAATGCTTGTATTGTTTAACTCATACGATGCATGATTATTGGTTTTGTCGATACGGGCACGTACGGGGAAGTCTAGATCCGGGGAATTTCTCCCAATTTTATATTGGTTGTCATTAAGCTCCTGCACTTATGAACTGATCATTAGGAATGCTAGGAATTGTATGAACTCGTGATTAGGGAGAAGCCTTCTGGAAAGGTACATTAGAGAGTGGCATTAACAATGATGATTTGACTGTTGAATTCCTAAAAATATATGAGAGTGGATAAGATGAAATTGACCCCCAACAACATATTCATATCTATATTTCATTGAAAGTGTTTATCTTTTGCTTTTTGCCATTGATCAAAATTCATGCATACATGTTTATTTTCTGTCTTGCATCTTAAACCCCAAATATTTCGTTTGTAAGTCTTAGTTAATCAAGAAACCACATAACTAAACTAGGCCGTGAGTCCTTTGGGAAGAACGATACTTGGTCTAACCAAGCTTATTACTTGAACGATTCGGTCATACTTGCCGATTGAAAACAAGTTTGTGACATCATAATTTGGTGTTCATAAATTTCTCCATCACTGAGCGGCACTCAGGAGCTCACGGGAGGTCCGCTGAGGGGCAAAATGGCCGCTGAGGGGAAGAAACGACTCACGCACTCACTGCTGAGTGGTACTTTACCGCTGAGCGGCACACTTATGGGCTTGGGCCTTGATTTTCTATAATTTTAGAACTAGTATATAAGCTTTAGGACGTCCTAGGGTTTGTATCTTTGGCAAAGACGAAGCAAACACTCTCTCTTCCACCCCTTTGAAGGAGGATCTTGGATGCTCAGGCTACCTCTTCACCTTTCTAGGGTTTTATCCTTCATTCTTTCATTATTGTTCATCTAGGTTCACCATGAATATGGTGAACTAAACCTTGTATGTTTGTTGGGGAATCAATGTAATCTTTTGAAGCTCTCATATATGGAATTTGTGCTTGCATCTTAATCTAAGACTTATGCTTTCTTTCATCATTAGCTAGGGTTTTTCCTCTTTGCTCAAGGCTTGCTTTGTTTAACTCATTCAATGCATGATTATTGATTTTGTCGATACGGGAACGTACGGGGAAGTCTAGATCCGGGAAATTACTCCCAAAATGCTCAAAAACATAGAACGTTAAACAACAAAAGCTAATGTAGGCGGCTGGACAAATGCTATTTTTCATGAATGATCAATCAATTAAGCATTGATGTTCATGTGCTCATGGAATATTTCCTCACTAGGTAAAGTGTTTCACTCAAACACAAGTGTATAAGAGGTAATCACTCATTCACTCTATTATCACAATGTCACATGAATCAACTTTGCCTTTCATTTAACCACAATCAAAAACATTCACAAGCATGCATCATCACAAGGACTTTTCAGTGGCTTATAATTTGGCTGGGCTAACAAGAAAATTGGTTTTTCTGGATCACAAAATCCTTGAGTTAAGAGAATCATAACAACACAATTATTCTTATTCATTCCCAACTTTCTTTTGCATTGAGCTTAGTTTCTACTTTTCTTTTCTTTTCTTTCTCTTTTTCTTTTTCTTTGCATAATTTTAACTTTTAGCTCTTAGCTCAATGCTTTTCCTTTTTCATGTTTTCCCAACAACCCCAAACTTGAACATTTGTCAATACCACACAAGATTTTCTACTTAACTCAAGGTAAAGATTTTCAATCAAGGGTTTTCAATTTATGTTCAAGGCTAAGGGTTCAAAGGATAGAACACAAAGTGTTCTCTTTTAGTGGCCTAACTTTATGAATTTGGCCAATAAAAAGGGTTCCAACAAATGGCCTTGATCACATGATGCAAAACAAGCAATTGATTCAATCATAGAAAACCTGGGCAAAGTGATAACAGTTGAAAAACTGTTATTTTCATGCTTAAAATTGACACAAAAAGCCACCTTTACACTTAGAAACTAGCTTGAAATCATGCTTTTATTCATATTTTCAGAAATAAGAGAGCTGGACAGGTTTATGCTTGATTTCAGTGTTTTTGTGCAGGTTTTAAGGTGAATTTAGTGAAAGAAGTGAAGAAGGAGAGAGATGGAATCAGAAAAGTCAACCAGAAACCAGAAAAGTCAACCAGTCAACCAGAAAAGTCAACCAGTCAACCAAAAAGTCAACCAGTCAACCAGAATACGAAAAAAGTCAACCAGACGAGTTTTGGGCCAGTTTTATGCGATTTTATGATCTGTTTGGGCCTGGACCCGTTTTCTATTATTTTTATGTCCTATTTAAAGACCTAGATGTCTTAGGGTTGGTATCTTTGGCAAAGACGAAGCAAACACTCTCTCTTCCACCCCTTTGAAGGAGGATCTTGGATGCTCAGGCTACCTCTTCACCTTTCTAGGGTTTTATCCTTCATTCTTTCATTATTGTTCATCTAGGTTCACCATGAATATAGTGAACTAAACCTTGTATGTTTGTTGGGGAATCAATGTAATCTTTTGAAGCTCTCATATATGGAATTTGTGCTTGCATCTTAATCTAAGATTTATGCTTTCTTTCATCATTAGTTAGGGTTTTTCCTCTTTGCTTAATGCTTGCTTTGCTTAACTCATTCAATGCATGATTATTGATTTTGTCGATACGGGAACGTACGGGGAAGTCTAGATCCGGGGAATCTCTCCCAATATTATATTGGTTGTCGTTAAGCTCCTGCACTTGATGAACTAATTATTAGGAATGCTAGGAATTGTATGAACTCGTAATTAGGGAGAAGCCTTCTTGAAAGGTACTTTAGAGAGTGGCATTAACAATGATGATTTGAATGTTGAATTCCTAAAATATATGAGAGTGGATAAGATGAAATTGACCCCAACAACATATTCATATATATATTTCATTGAAAGTGCTTGTCTTTTACTTTTGCCATTGATCAAAACCTCATGCATACATGTTTATTTTCTGTTTTGCATATTAAACTTCAATTATTTCGTTCAAACCACATAACTAAACTAGGCCATGAGTCCTTTGGGAGAACGATACTTGGTCTTACCAAGTTTATTACTTGAACGATTCGGTCATACTTGCCGATTGTAAAACAAGTTTGTGACATCATATTTTGGTGATCATAAATTTGTCCATCAAGTTTTTGGCGCCGTTGCCGGGGACTCGTGGTTGAACTAGTTAATTTGTGTGATTATTGATTATCTTTGACTTTAAATTTGAATTTCTGTTTTTATTTTTTCTGTTTTTATTTTTTCGGTTTTTATTTTATTTTATCTTATTTTATTTTATTTTATTTTATTTTATTTTATTTGATTAGATTAGATTTTATTTTATTTTATTATATCTTATTTTATTTTATCCTCTGAATTTTTTATCTTCTGAATCTTTATCTTCTCCTATATCTTTTTGTGCTAACAAATATTTTCTAGGGTTTTGTTTTCTTGTGTATGCAGGAAACAATTAGAACAAGGAGCAAGAAAACAACAGAACCTCTGCTTGAAGGTCTAGACGAGAGTAGACGGAGGAGAAGAATCCGAACATCTAGAGAACTTTTCCCTTCTCCAGAAACTCTCTTACAATCACCACCACAAGGTTCTGTTCATAGCACAGAAAATATGGAGAACAACAATGTTAGAAGAACTCTTGCTGACTACACCAATATAGCTGGACCTCAGCACTTTAACAGTATAGCTAGACCTAGAGTCAATGCAGCTAATATGGAGGTCAAACCAGCACTGATTCAACTGGTGAAAAGCAACCAGTTTAATGGGTTATCTCATGAAAGCCCATATGAGCACCTCACTACCTTCAATGAGATTTGCAACACAGTAAAGATTAATGGGGTGCCAGACGAAGCTATCAAACTTAGCTTGTTTCCTTTCTCATTGGGAGGCAATGTGATAACAGTTGAAAAACTGTTATTTTCATGATTAAAATTGACACTAAAAGCAACCTTTACACTTAGAAACTAGCTTGAAATCATGTTTTTCATCATGTTTTTAGAAATAAGAGAGCTGGACAGGTTTATGCTTGATTTCAGTGTTTTTGTGCAGGTTTTAAGGTGAATTTGGTGAAAGAAGTGAAGAAGGAGAGAGATGAAATCAGAAAAGACAATAAAAAAGTGCAAAAGAAGAAGCCGAAGTCACCGCTCAGCGGCAGTTTACCGCTGAGCGGCACTCAGGAGCTTGCGGGAGGTCCGC
This sequence comes from Vigna umbellata, assembly GCF_029865625.1. NCBI lineage: Eukaryota > Viridiplantae > Streptophyta > Magnoliopsida > Fabales > Fabaceae > Vigna > Vigna umbellata. The sequence goes on along the minus strand of NC_142173.1, from coordinate 30,028,203 downwards.
TGAGGGGCAAAATGGCCGCTGAGGGGAGAAAACAAGTCACGCACTCACCGCTGAGCGGTAGTTTACCGCTGAGCGGCACTTTAATGGGCTTGGACTTGACTTTTTGTAATTTACGAATGATACATAAGCTTTAGGGTTTCCTAGGGTTAGGTATCTTTGGCAGAAACGAAGCAAACACTCTCTCTTCCACCCCTTGGGGTAGATTGGGAGATGGTGACAGCTCTCCTCTTCTCTTTCACGGGTTTTTCTATCTCTTTCATTCTTTCATTATTGTTCATCTAGGTTCACCATGAATATGGTGAACTAAACTCTGTATGTTTGTTGGGGAATCAATGTAATCTTTTGAAGCTCTCATATATGGAATCTGTTTTTACATCTTTTAATTAAGACTTATGCTTTCCTTTCATCATTAGTTAGGGTTTTTCCTCTTTGCTTAATGCTTGCATTGTTTAACTCATTCGATGCATGATTATTGGTTTTGTCGATACGGGCACGTACGGGGAAGTCTAGATCCGGGGAATTTCTCCCAATTTGATATTGGTTGTCGTTAAGCTCCTGCACTTATGAACTGATCATTAGGAATGCTAGGAATTGTATGAACTCGTGATTAGGGAGAAGCCTTCTAGAAAGGTACTTTAGAGAGTGGCATTAACAATGATGATTTGAATGTTGAATTCCTAAAATATATGAGAGTGGATAAGATGAAATTGACCCCCAACAACATATTCATACATTAATATCATTGAAAGTGTTTATCTTTTGCTTTTTGCCATTGATCAAAATTCATGCATACATGTTTATTTTCTGTCTTGCATATTAAACCCCAAATATTTCGTTTGTAAGTCTTAGTTAATCAAGAAACCACATAACTAAACTAGGCCGTGAGTCCTTTGGGAAGAACGATACTTGGTCTATGATGGACAAATTTATGAACACCAAATTATGATGTCACAAACTTGTTTTCAATCGGCAAGTATGACCGAATCGTTCAAGTAATAAAACTTGGTAAGACCAAGTATCGTTCTTCCCAAAGGACTCACGGCCTAGTTTAGTTATGTGATTTCTTAATTAACTAAGACTTACAAACGGATTAATTGGGGTTTAAAATGCAAGACAGAAAATAAACATGTATGCATGAATTGTGATCAATGGCAAAAAGCAAAAGATAAACACTTTCAATGAATTTTATGTATGGATATGTTGTTGGGGTTCAATTTCATCTTATCCACTCATATATTTTAGGAATTCAACGATCAAATCACCATTGTTAATGCCACTCTCTAATGTACCTTTCCAGAAGGCTTCTCCCTAATCACGAGTTCATACAATTCCTAGCATTCCTAATGATTACTTCATAAGTTCAGGAGCTTAACGACAACCAATATAAAATTGGGAGAAATTCCCCGGATCTAGACTTCCCCGTACGTTCCCGTATCGACAAAACCAATAATCATGCATCGAATGAGTTAAACCATGCAAGCATTAAACAAAGAGGAAAAACCCTAACTAATGATGAAAGAAAGCATAACTCTTAAATAAAAGATGTAAACACAGATTCCATATATGAGAGTTTCACAAGACTACATTGATTCCCCAACAAACATAAAGAGGTTAGTTCACCATATTCATGGTGAACCTAAATGAATTACAATGAAAGAATGAAAGAATAAACCCTAAAAAGGTGAAGCGGAAGCCTCAGCATCCAAGATCCTCCTTCAAAGGGGTGGTAGAGAGAGTGTTTGCCTCGTTCCTGCCAAAGATACCTAACCCTAGGAAACCCTAAAGCTTATGTATCATTCGTAAATTACAAAAAGTCAAGTCCAAGCCCATTAAAGTGCCGCTCAGCGGTAAACTGCCGCTCAGCGGTGATTGCGTGACTTGTTTTCTCCCCTCAGCGGCCATTTTGCCCCTCAGCGGATCTCCCGTGACTTCCAGAGTACCGCTCAGCAGTAAAATACCGCTCAGCGGTGAGTGCGTGACTTGTTTTCTCCCCTCAGCGGCCAATTTGCCCCTCAGCGGACCTCCCGCAAACTCCTGAGTGCCGCTCAGCAGTAAACTACCGCTGAGCGGTGACTTCGGCTTCTCCTTTTGCACTTTTTGTTGTCTTTTCTGATTTCATCTCTCTCCTTCTTCACTTCTTTCACCAAATTCACCTTAAAACCTGCATAAAAACACTGAAATCAAGCATAAACCTGTCCAGCTCTCTTATTTCCAAAAATATAAAGAAAAACATGATTTCAAGCTAGTTTCTAAGTTTAAAGGTTGCTTTTAGTGTTAATTTTAATCATGAAAATAACAGTTTTTCAACTGTTATCACAACCCCAAACTTAAAACTTTGCTTGTCCTCAAGCAAATAAGATGTAACTCTCTCTTCAACCAATTCATATGATGGTGCACTTCATTCAAAAATCTTCTTTTCAAGATAAGCAAAAACTTCACTCAAACTTATGACCAAGAGTTCAATCAAGATGTGCACATGCTTTAGTGTTCACAAAGTCATTTAAATTCCAACAAATGCTATTTTCATGAATGATCAATCAATTAAGCATGGATGTTCATGTGTGCATGTGATATTTCCTCACTAAATCAAGTGTTTCACTCACACTCCAGTGTATAAGAGATGATTACTCATTCACTCTACTATCACAATGTTACATGAATTAGCTTTGCCTTTCATTTTACCACAATCAAAAACATTCACAAGCATGCATCATCACAAGGACTTTTCAATGGCTTATAATGTGGCTGGGCTAACAAGAAAATTGGTTTTTCTGGATCACAAAATTTCTCTTCACTAGTGTGCCATCAAAGTTTCTCTTCCACTCACTTTTTCACTAGTGTGCCATCAAAGTTTGGGGTTGGAAGAGAGCATTCTAGCTTGGAAGCATTCTCATTGCATCTAGTATCTCCACCCAAGTAAGTAAAATGCATTTTGTTCATTCTAGGGTTTTTGATTTTGAAAATGATTGTCAAAGCATGAAGATTTAGGGGTTTTGATTTCTTGGCATGATTTGATGATATATTTGATGTTTGAACCGATTAAACTGCATGATTATGAACTGGAAAACTGAAAATTGCATTTGGGTGGAGGTAGGAAAGCTTTGAAACAGGTTTTTCAAAAATCTGCAGAGTTACCGCTGAGGGGTAAACTGCCGCTGAGCGGCACTCTGCCAGATTTGATTTTTCAGGTTTTGTGTGATCTGGAATGTGGTACTGGTGGCGCTGAGGGGAAATTCTGGCCCTCAGCGGTGGCTTAGCTTCGAAAGGAGTTGTGTTTTGTGTTTTACTAATGATTAACATCATGTTCTGTGGTTTGGTTTTGTGTTTTGAATGTAGGAATGGCATCCTCATCAGGAAAAAGATTGAAAACCATGGCAAACAAGAGAAAGGAAAAGGAACCAGAGCAACCCCATTCTAGCAGGTTCCTCTCTAGGAAACATGAGAAGGACTTTAAAGTGGTTCAGGACAGGAGACTTCTGATGGAGAGAAAGGTTGGAATGATACCTAACCTTGCTCCTCAATTTGGAGAGCAAGTTTTAGGGAATGACTGGGGAAAGCTAGCCACTTATCCTGCACCTGCCAACATAGCTGTGGTTAAGGAATTTTACACCAATGCAAAGAAGATTGGTGATTATCCAGCTGAGAATTATTTGGGCTATGTCAGAGGCCATGCTATCAGGTATGATCCTGATTCAATCAATAACTTTCTGGACACTGTATGGGCTGGTGAGCAGTGCCAGTTTGCTCTTTGCATGGAGGAAGGTGCTGATTATGAGGATGTGGAGAGAGTACTGTGTATACCTGGAGGACACTTCCAAAGGAATCGATCTGGCTCAGTGGTTAACATTAGGAGGACAGATTTGACTCCTCTTGCAAAGTATTGGATGGCGTTTTCTCATGCCAACATTCAGCCATGTTCACATGTGTCAGATATTACTCTCAGCAGGGCATTCTTTATCTACTGTGCTATCAGAAACTTGAATGTTAATATTGGGCAGGTGATAGCTGATGAGATTAGTGTGTGCGCCAATACTTCAAACAACAAAGCACCACTGCTGAGATGATTGTGGGGATGTATGATACACCTCCTGCCCACAGGTGGACTATGGATGAATTCCATAATGTGGTAGCTTGGCCAGAGGAACCAGTGCATGGAGGAGGAGCTGGAGCAGCTGAAGCTTCAGCTAGAGATATGGAAGAAGACGAAGCTGATGAGGATGATGCATTTGAAGATGATGAAGATGAGGAGGAAGAGAAAGATACAGAGGATAGCTCAGATTGATGAGGAGCTGAGATAGCATTTACTGATGAATGCTATCATGTGCTTATGTTTTGTGGTTTAAGTTTTCTGAACTTATTTGTTTCTGTTTTTAGATTAGGGTTTGATGTACTCCATTTAAAACCTTGTTTCTTGTGATGGTTTGCTATTAACTGTGATTGTGTGATAAGTAATACTGAATGATGCTTATGATTAACTGATGTTGAGATGATGTGCACATTAAAATGCTTATACAGGTGATTCACAAGCTTTGTGAACAAATGCATGATATCATGAGTGTGATTGTGAAATTAAGCAGGATGTGTATGTCAAATGTGAATGAGTTTACATGTGAGATTTTGAGCTCCAGAGTTGTTATTGTTGAATGCTATTACTTTGAAAGCATGAATGGTTTTGCCCAGGTTTTCTATGATTGAATCAATTGCTTGTTTTGCATCATGTGATCAAGGCCATTTGTTGAAAACCTTTTTATTGGCCAAATTCATAAAGTTAGCCCACTAAAAAAGAACACTTTGTGTTCAATCCTTTTGAACCCTTAGCCTTGAATATACACTGAAACCTTTGATTGAAAAATCTTTACCTTGAGTTAAGTAGAAGATCTTGTGTGGTATTGTTAAATGTTCAAGTTTGGGGTTGTTGGGAAAACATGAAAAGCATTGAGCTAAAAGCTAAAAAGTAAGAATATGCAAAGAAAAAGAAAAGAAAAGAAAAAGAAGTAAAGCTCAATGCAAAGGCAAAAGAAAGTTGGGAATGAATAAGATGATTGTGTTGTTATGATTCTCTTAACTCAAGGATTTTGTGATCCAGAAAAACCAATTTTCTTGTTAGCCCAGCCACATTATAAGCCATAGAAAAGTCCTTGTGATGATGCATGCTTGTGAATGTTTTTGATTGTGGTAAAATGAAAGGCAAAGTTAATTCATGTAACATTGTGATAGTAGAGTGAATGAGTGATCATCACTTATACACTTGAGTGTGAGTGAAACACTTGACTTAGTGAGGAAATATCACATGAACACATGAACATCCATGCTTAATTGATTGATCATTCATGAAAATAGCATTTGTTGGAATTTAAATGACTTTGTGAACACTAAAGCATGTGCACATCTTGATTAAACTCTTGGTCATAAGTTTGAGTGAAGTTTTTGCTTATCTTGAAAAGAAGATTTTTGAATGAAGTGAACCATCATATGAATTGGTTTAAAGATGGAGTTACTTATTATTTACTTGAGGACAAGCAAAGTTTTAAGTTTGGGGTTGTGATAACAGTTGAAAAACTGTTATTTTCATGATTAAAATTGACACTAAAAGCAACCTTTACACTTAGAAACTAGCTTGAAATCATGTTTTTCATCATGTTTTTAGAAATAAGAGAGCTGGACAGGTTTATGCTTGATTTCAGTGTTTTTGTGCAGGTTTTAAGGTGAATTTGGTGAAAGAAGTGAAGAAGGAGAGAGATGAAATCAGAAAAGACAATAAAAAAGTGCAAAAGGAGAAGCCGAAGTCACCGCTCAGCGGCAGTTTACCGCTGAGCGGCACTCAGGAGCTTGCGGGAGGTCCGCTGAGGGGCAAAATGGCCGCTGAGGGGAGAAAACAAGTCACGCACTCACCGCTGAGCGGTAGTTTACCGCTGAGCGGCACTCTGGAAGTCACGTAAGGTCCGCTGAGGGGCAAAATGGCCGCTGAGGGGAGAAAACAAGTCACGCACTCACCGCTGAGCGGTATTTTACCGCTGAGCGGCACTTTAATGGGCTTGGACTTGACTTTTTGTAATTTACGAATGATACATAAGCTTTAGGGTTTCCTAGGGTTAGGTATCTTTGGCAGAAACGAAGCAAACACTCTCTCTTCCACCCCTTGGGGTGTATTGGGAGATGGTGACAGCTCTCCTCTTCTCTTTCACGGGTTTTTCTATCTCTTTCATTCTTTCATTATTGTTCATCTAGGTTCACCATGAATATGGTGAACTAAACTCTGTATGTTTGTTGGGGAATCAATGTAATCTTTTGAAGCTCTCATATATGGAATCTGTTTTTACATCTTTTAATTAAGACTTACGCTTTCCTTTCATCATTAGTTAGGGTTTTTCCTCTTTGCTTAATGCTTGCATTGTTTAACTCATTCGATGCATGATTATTGGTTTTGTCGATACGAGCACGTACGGGGAAGTCTAGATCCGGGGAATTTCTCCCAATATGATATTGCTTGTCGTTAAGCTCCTGCACTTATGAACTGATCATTAGGAATGCTAGGAATTGTATGAACTCGTGATTAGGGAGAAGGCTTCTAGAAAGGTACTTTAGAGAGTGGCATTAACAATGATGATTTGAATGTTGAATTCCTAAAATATATGAGAGTGGATAAGATGAAATTGACCCCCAACAACATATTCATACATTAATATCATTGAAAGTGTTTATCTTTTGCTTTTTGCCATTGATCAAAATTCATGCATACATGTTTATTTTCTGTCTTGCATATTAAACCCCAAATATTTCGTTTGTAAGTCTTAGTTAATCAAGAAACCACATAACTAAACTAGGCCGTGAGTCCTTTGGGAAGAACGATACTTGGTCTAACCAAGTTTATTACTTGAACGATTCGGTCATACTTGCCGATTGAAAACAAGTTTATGACATCATAATTTGGTGTTCATAAATTTGTCCATCACAATGCTAAGCTTTGGTTGAATTCTTTCCCAGAAGAAAGTTTCACAGAGTGGGAAGCAGTGGTCACAAAATTTTTAAACAAGTACTTCCCACAATCTAAGGTGACAAAAGGCAAGCAAGAGATTTCTTCATTTAAACAGGGCATGGAAGAATCACTAGGGCATGCATGGGACAGGTATAAAAGCTTGCTAAGAAAAACACCCACGCATGGCTTTGAAGATCAGGAAGTAGTCTTAACTTTCCTTGGAGGGCTTGGTTCACAAACCAAGATGATGTTGGATGCCTCAGCAGGAGGCAATATTAAATGGAAAACTCCAGAGGAAGCAACAGAGATTATAGAAAACATGGCTACTAGTGGTAATGAGCTACACAGTGAGAGAGGAGCTCCTGTGCAAAAAGGAGTTATCCAATTACAGACACATGATGCCCTGCTAGCTCAAAACAAAATTCTCACTCAACAGCTGGAGACTCTGACTAAAACTCTTGCACAATTACCCCAAGAGTTGAAAACTGCTACACAGGTACAAACCCAGTTGTGCGAATTGTGTGGAGGCGACCATATCAATGGTCAATGTGCCTTTCCAGTTGAAGCCGTAGAGGATGTAAACTACATGACCAATCAGTACCGTCAAGGAAGCTACAATCAGGGGTGGAAACCACACCCAAGTATTGGTCAAGGGCAAACTGGGCAAGCTGGTCAATATAATAAGCAGCAGCAGCAACCCACCTTATGGCAACAGTTATCTATGCTTAATGAAAGGTCCATGAGGATCGAGGAAACTCTCAACAATTTCATACAGAAGACTGAGTCTACACAGAAGAGCACTGAAGCTGCTATCAAAAATCTGGAGACTCAGATGGGGCAGATCACCAAACAGGTGGAAGAAAGGCCGAATAGAAATTTTGGGGCTAATACTAAGGTTAACCCCAGAGAAGAGTGCAAGGTGGTAGATGATAACGGTTGAAAAACCGTTATTTTTATGCTTAAAATTGATACAAAAGCAACCTTTAAGACTTAGAAACTAGCTTGAACTCATATTTTTGCTTTAGTTTTGTGAATAAGAGAGTTGAAAGTGAATTTAATGGTTTTGTGCAAGATTCCCTTGATTTTGTAGGCTAATTGAATGATTTGAAAGAAGAATTGAAGTACCGAATGATTGGAATGCTGAAAAGTCAACCAGAAACCAGAAAAGTCAACCAGTCAACCAGAAAAGTCAACCAGTCAACCAAAAAAGTCAACCAGTCACCCAGAATACGAAAAAAGTCAACCAGATGAGTTTTGGGCCAGTTTTATGCGATTTTATGATCTGTTTGGGCCTGGACTCGTTTTCTATTATTTTTATGTCCTATTTAAAGACCTAGATGTCTTAGGGTTGGTATTTTTGGCAGAAACGAAGCAAACACTCTCTCTTCCACCCCTTTGAAGGAGGATCTTGGATGCTCAAGCTACCTCTTCACCATTCTAGGGTTCTATCTTTCATTCTTTCATTATTGTTCATCTAGGTTCACCATGAATATGGTGAACTAAACCTTGTATGTTTGTTGGGGAATCAATGTAATCTTTTGAAGCTCTCATATATGGAATTTATGCTTGCATCTTAATCTAAGATTTATGCTTTCTTTCATCATTAGTTAGGGTTTTTCCTCTTTGCTCAATGCTTGCTTTGTTTAACTCATTCAATGCATGATTATTGGTTTTGTCGATACGGGAACGTACGGGGAAGTCTAGATCCGGGGAATTACTCCCAATAGTATATTGGTTGTCGTTAAGCTCCTGTGCTAAAAGAACTAATTATTAGAAATGCTAGGAATTGTATGAACTCGTAATTAGGGATAGGCCTTCTTGACAAGGTAATTTAGAGAGTGGCATTAACGATGATGACTTGAATGTTGAATTCCTAAAATATATGAGAGTGGATAAGATGAAATTGACCCCCAACAACATATTCATCCATATATTTCATTGAAAGTGCTTGTCTTTTGCTTTTGCCATTGATCAAAACCTCATGCATACATGTTTATGTTCTGTTTTGCATATTAAACTTCAAATATTTCGTTCTTAAGTCTTAGCTAATCAACGAACCACACAACTAAACTAGGCCGTGAGTCCTTTGGGAGAACGATACTTGGTCTTAACGAGTTTATTACTTGAAACGATTCGGTCATACTTGCCGATTGTTCAACAAGTTTGTGACATCATATTTTGGTGATCATAAATTCGTCCATCAGTAGAGAGTGTTGATGATGAGAAAGTTGAGTTAGATACAGAAGAGAGAAGAGAAATAGAGAGCAATAACACTTTTCCTTTCCCAATCCATCAAGGGAAACAACTGGACTTCACAGAATTATTCAAAATGGTGGATAATGATGCACCTTGGGAACAGATTCTACAACAGATTACGGTTTACACTAAAACTAATGAAGAAATCTCTACAAAGAAAAGACGTAGAGATGATGAGGCAAAAGAGTGTATAACTGTTAAAAAAGAGCCATTCCCTCCTAAAGCAACAGACCCATGCAGTTTTTCTATCCCTTGTACCATAGGGAAGAAATGGGTGAAGAAAGCTCTCCTTGATTTAGGTTCAAGTGTTAACTTGATACCTTACTCTTTACTAGAGGAAATCGGCAATGTTAATGTGAAACCTGTAAAGGTTAATCTAGTAACGGCCGATGGATCTTCAAAGGAGCCATGTGGGATTGCAGAGGATATTATAGTTTGTGTTGGCAAACTTCAGTTCTTGGCAGACTTTGTGGTGATGAAGATGGAGACAGAGAAGATACCTATCATACTTGGAAGACCGTTTATGAAAACGGCCAGAGCTATCATTGATGTAAATGAAGGTATAGTGGTGCTCCAGGATCGAGAGGAGAGAGTGGTTGTAGACGTCTTCAAGGATTAGATGCAAGCACAGGAGGAAGAAGTTAGTTATAAAGCTGCATTTCAAGATGTACACATGACTAGCCATAAAAATGAAAAGCCCAAGGTTGCATGTAACCGTTGTTTGTTGTTTCAGTTACACAAGGAAGAAAAGATTGGAAGAGGAGGAGAAATTCCTGGTGACTGGGAGAAAAGAAGACCCCAACTTGGCACACCTGTTGATGGACAAATTTATGATCACCAATTTTAAGCATAAAAATAACGGTTTTTCAACCGTTATCATCTGTAAGAATCAAGAACAAGTTGTGGGTTGTGAAGGGCTTTAAAGAGAAGGAGATGATAGAGATAGAGTCTCCACATTCTAGATGGACCAAAACAGTTCACAGGAAACAGCTGAGGAGTTGGTGGGATGACAACATCGACTATAAAGCAGGAACTTGAGCTTAAAGGGTCAAACTAATGACATTAAAAGAGCGCTTGCTGGGAGGCAACCCAGTGATTTTAAGAACTTTTTAATTTTACTTTGGTTTGTAAATTTTTAATCTGTTGAACATTATATTGCTGAACATAGCATCTACTGAAGGATGCTAGTTGGATATAGCATCTACTGAAGGATGCTAAGTGGTAACACTTACTGATGGGTGTTGGTGGATTTTGGGTCAAGCTCGTGACGTTAAACAAGCGCTACCTGGGAGGCAACCCAGTTGATTGATTGTTTTTGTTTGTTTCATTTTAGTTGCATAATAGGGTTTGCATAAGTATTTTAAGCATTGAATTGCAGGGAACCAGTGAGGGGAATGTCTAGGAGGCACGTAGGTTAAGAAAAGAAGAAGAAGAGCACATCACGAAAGTGCCGCTGAGCGGTACTCTCGCAGATGGGCTTTAGTTTCCCCTTAGCGGGACCCGAGCCCATTAGGGTATTTTTATACCCTAAGCTGCGCATATGCTCATACTTTCAGGCTCTTCTCTGCACACACACTCCCACATACCTTTTCAAAGGTTATCTAAAACTTTTCCCTCATCCCTCTTTAGAAAATCTCCCTTCCACTCACTTGCTCACTAGTTTTCCATCTAAGTTTGGGGTTGGGAGAGAGCACCATTGAAGAGGCTGATTTCTTCAGTATGGTTTACTAATGCTTAACAATGTATCTTTTGGTTTTGTGAATTATGTTTGATGCAGGGATGGCCTCCTCATCGGGCAAAAAAAATAAAGACTATAAGATCCAAGAAGAAGGAGGATACAGAGGACAACTCAGATTGATGAGGAGCTGAGATAGCATTTACTGATGAATGCTATCATATGCTTATGCTTTTGTCGGTTTAAGTTTTCTGAACTTATTTATTTTTGGTTTTAGATTTGGGGTAATGTACTCTATTGGAAACCTTGTTTGATATGATGGTTTGCTATTAACTATGATTGTGTGATAAGTAATACTTGATGATGATTATTGATTGATTGATGTTGAGATAGATGTACACATAAAATGCTTATACAGGTGATTCACAAGCTTTGTGAACAAATGCAGGATATCATGATTGTGATTGTGAAATTAAGCAGGATGTATATGTCAAATGTGAATGAGCTTATATGTGAGGTTTTGAGCTCTAGAGTTTTTATTGATTGAATGCTATTACTTTGGAAACATGAATGATTTTGCCCAGGTTTTCTATGATTGAATCAATTGCTTGTTTTGCATCATGTGATTAAGGCCGTTTGTTGAAACCTTTTTATTGGCCAAATTCATAAAGTTAGCCCACTAAAAGAGAACACTTTGTGTTCTATCCTTTGAACCCTTATCCTTGAACATAAATTGAAAACCCTTGATTGAAAATCTTTACCTTGAGTTAAGTAGAAGATATTCTGTGGTATTGTTAAATGTTCAAGTTTGGGGTTGTTGGGAAAACATGAAAAAAGTAAAAGCATTGAGCTAAGAATATGCAAAGAAAAAGAAAAAAGAAAAGAAAAGAAAAAGAAGCAAAGCTCAATGCAAATGCAAAGGCAAGTTGGAAAGAATAAGAAAAATTGTGTAGTTATGATTCTCTTAACTCAAGGATTTTGTGATCCAGAAAAACCAATTTTCTTGTTAGCCGAGCCACATTATAAGCCATTGAAAAGTCCTTGTGATGATGCATGCTTGTTAATGTTTTTGATTTTGGTAAAATGAAAGGCAAAGTTGATTCATGTGACATTGTGATAGTAGAGTGACTGAGTGATTACCTCTTATACACTTGTGTGTGAGTGAAACACTTTACCTAGTGAGGAAATATTACATGAGCACATGAACATCCATGCTTAATTGATTGATCATTCATGAAAAATAGCATTTGTTGGAATTTAAATGACTTTGTGAACACTAAAGCATGTGCACATCTTGATTGAACTCTTGGTCATAAGTTTGATTGAAGTTTTTACTTATCTTGAAAAAGAGGATTTTTGAATGAGTGAACCATCATATGAATTGGTTGAAGAATGTGTTACATCTTGTTTGCTTGAGGACAAGCAAAGTTCTAAGTTTGGGGTTGTGATAACAGTTGAAAAACTGTTATTTTCATGCTTAAAATTGATACTAAAAGCAACCTTTATACTTAGAAACTAGCTTGAAATCATGCTTTTATTCATATTTTCAGAAATAAGAGAGCTGGACAGGTTTATGCTTGCTTTCAGTGTTTTTGTGCAGGTTTTAAGGTGAATTTAGTGAAATAAGTGAAGAAGCAGAGAGATAGAATCAGAAAAGACATCAAAAAGTGCAAAAGGAGAAGCCGAAGTCACCGCTCAGCGGCAGTTAACCGCTGAGCGGCACTCAGGAGTTCACGTTGGAACCGCTGAGGGGCAAAATGGCCGCTGAGGGCAAGAAACTACTCACGCACTCACCGTTGAGCGGTACTTTACCGCTGAGCGGCACACTTATGGGCTTGGGCCTAGATTTTCTATAATTTTAGAATAGTATATAAGCTTTAGGATGTCTTAGGGTTTGTATCTTTGGCAGAAACGAAGCAAACGCTCTATCTTCCACCCCTTTGAAGGAGGATCTTGGATGCTCAGGCTACCTCTTCACCTTTCTAGGGTTTTATCCTTCATTCTTTCATTATTGTTCATCTAGGTTCACCATGAATATGGTGAACTAAACCTTGTATGTTTGTTGGGGAATCAATGTAATCTTTTGAAGCTCTCATATATGGAATTTATGCTTGCATCTTAATCTAAGATTTATGCTTTCTTTCATCATTAGTTAGGGTTTTTCCTCTTTGCTTAATGCTTGCTTTGTTTAACTCATTCAATGCATGATTATTGATTTTGTCGATATGGGAACGTACGGGGAAATCTAGATCCGGGGAATTTCTCCCAATAGTATATTGGTTGCCGTTAAGCTGCTACACTTAAGAACTAATTACTAGGAATGCTAGGAATTGTATGAACTCGTAATTAAGGATAGGCCTTCTTGCAAGGTGATTTAGAGAGTGGCATTAACAATTGATGAAAAGAATGTTGAATTCCTGAAATATATGAGAGTGGATAAGATGAAATTGATAACCCCAACAACATACTCATCCATCTATTTCATTGAAGTGTTTGTATTTTGTTTTCGCCATTGATCAAATTCATGCATACATGTTTATTTACTGTCTTTTGCATATTAAACTCCAATCAATTTGTTCTTAAGTCTTAAATAATCAACAAATCACATAACTAAACTAGGTCGTGAGTCCTTTAGGAGAACGATACTTGGTCTTACGGAGTTTTATTACTTGGAACGATTCGGTCACACTTGCCGATTGTTAAACAAGTTTGTAGGGCTATTTTTCGGTGTTCATAAATTTGTCATCAGCGAAGTGGAAGGAGAAAAAGAAGAGGAAGATGAAGGAGAAGAAATGGAAGAAGTTGGAAGAAGTTGAAGAACTGGACGAAGTTGAAGAAGTTGAAGAAGAAGTGGAAGAAGGTCAAAAAGTTGAAGAAGTGGACAAAGTGGAAGAAGTTGATGAAGTAGACAAAGTGAACGAAATTCACGAAGGGGACGAAGGGGACGAAGTGGACGAAGTAGACGAAGTGGAAGAAGTCGACGAAGTGGACGAAGTTGAAGAAGTTGAAAAAGAATTGGAAGAATCGGAAGAAGTGGACGAAGTTGAGGAAGTTGAAGAAGTGGACTAAGATCACGAAGTTGACGAAGTGGAGGAAGTGCACGAAGTTGACGAAGTGGACGAAGTGGGCAAAGTCGACGACGTTGACGAAGTGGACGAAGTGGACGAAGTTGAAAAAGTGGACGAGGTGGATGAAGTTGACAAAGTGGACGAACTAGGGGAAGTGCATGAAGTGGACGAAGTGGACGAAGTTCACGAAGTGTATAAAGTGTATGAAGTGGACGAAGTGGACGAAGTGGACGAAATGGACGAAGTTGAAGAAGTTGACAAAGTAGACGAAGTGCACGAAGTTGACGAAGTGGACGAAGTGAACGAAGTGGACAAATCAGACGAAGTTGACGAAGTGGACGAACTGGACGAAGTTCATGAAGTGGACGAAGTTGACGAAGTGGACGAAGTTGACGAAGTGGACGAAGTGGACCAAGTAGACGAAGTGCCCGAAGTGCACGAAGTTGACAAAGTGCACGAAGAGGACGAAGTTAACGAAGTGTCAGAAAAGTCAACCAGTCAACCAGAAAAGTCAACCAACAACCAAAAAGTCAACCAGTCAACCAGAATACGAAAAAAGTCAACCAGACCAGTTTTGGGCCAGTTTTATGCGATTTTATGATCTGTTTGGGCCTGGTCCCGTTTTCCATTATTTTTATGTCCTATTTAAAGACCTAGATGTCTTAGGGTTGGTATCTTTGGCAGAAACGAAGCAAACACTCTCTCTTCCACCCCTTTGAAGGAGGATCTTGGATGCTCAGGCTACCTTTTCACCTTTCTAGGGTTTTATCCTTCATTCTTTCATTATTGTTCATCTAGGTTCACCATGAATATGGTGAACTAAACCTTGTATGTTTGTTGGGGAATCAATGTAATCTTTTGAAGCTCTCATATATGGAATTTATGCTTGCATCTTAATCTAAGATTTATGCTTTCTTTCATCATTAGTTAGGGTTTTTCCTCTTTGCTTAATGCTTGCTTTGTTTAACTCATTCAATGCATGATTATTGATTTTGTCGATACGGGAACGTACGGGGAAGTCTAGATCCGGGGAATCTCTCCCAATATTATATTGGTTGTCGTTAAGCTCCTGTGCTAAGAGAACTAATTATTAGGAATGCTAGGAATCGTATGAACTCGTAATTAGGGATAGGCCTTCTTGACAAGGTAATTTAGAGAGTGGCATTAACAATGATGATTTGAATGTTGAATTCCTAAAATATATGTAAGTGGATGAGATGAAATTGACCCCCAACAACATATTCATCCATATATTTCATTGAAAGTATTTGTCTTTTGCTTTTGCCATTGATCAAAACCTCATGCATACATGTTTATTTTCGTCTTTTGCATAATACAATCCAATTATTTCGTTCTTAAGTCTTAGCTAATCAACAAACCACACAACTAAACTAGGCCGTGAGTCCTTTGGGAGAACGATACTTGGTCTTACCAAGTTTATTACTTGAACGATTCGGTCATACTTGCCGATTATAAAACAAGTTTTTGACATCATATTTTGGTGATCATAAATTCGTCCATCATGTTTTTGGCGCCGTTGCCGGGGACTCGTGGTTTAACTGGTTAATTTGTGTGATTATTGATTATCTTTGACTTTAATTTTGAATTTCTGTTTCTATTTTCGGTTTTTATTTGATTTGGTTTTATTTTATTTGATTTTTTTTTATTTGATTTGATTTTATTTGATTTTATTTTATTTGATTTGATTTGATTTGATTTGATTTGATTTTATTTTATTTGATTTTATCTTATTTGATTTGATTTGATTTTATTTTATTTTATTTAATTAGATTAGATTTTATTTGATTTGATTAGATTAGATTTTATTTTATTTTATTTTATTTTATCCTCTGAATCTTTTATCTTCTGAATCCATATCTTCTGCTATATCTTTTTGTGCTAACAAATCTTTTCTAGGGTTTTGTTTTCTTGTGCATGCAGGAAGCAATTAGAACAAGGAGCAAGAAAACAACAGAACCTCTGCTTGAAGGTCTAGACGAGAGTAGACGGAGGAGAAGAATCCGAACATCTAGAGAACTTTTCCCTTCTCCAGAAACTCTCTTACAATCACCACCACAAGGTTCTGTTCATAGCACAGAAAATATGGAGAACAACAATGTTAGAAGAACTCTTGCTGACTACACCAATATAGCTGGACCTCAAAACTTTAACAGTATAGCTAGACCTAGAGTCAATGCAGCTAATATGGAGGTCAAACCAGCACTGATTCAACTGGCGAAAAGCAACCAATTTAATGGGTTATCTCACGAAAGCCCATATGAGCACCTCACCACCTTCAATGAGATTTGCAACATAGTAAAGATTAATGGGGTGCCAGACGAAGCTATCAAACTTAGCTTGTTTCCTTTCTCATTGGGAGGCAATGCTAAGCTTTGGTTGAATTCTTTCCCAGAAGAAAGTTTCACAGAGTGGGAAGCAGTGGTCACAAAATTTTTAAACAAGTACTTCCCACAATCTAAGGTGACAAAAGGCAAGCAAGAGATTTCTTCATTTAAACAGGGCATGGAAGAATCACTAGGGCATGCATGGGACAGGTATAAAAGCTTGCTAAGAAAAACACCCACGCATGGCTTTGAAGATCAGGAAGTAGTCTTAACTTTCCTTAGAGGGCTTGGTTCACAAACCAAGATGATGCTGGACGCCTCAGCAGGAAGCAATATTAAATGGAAAACTCCAGAGGAAGCAACAGAGATTATAGAAAACATGGCTACTAGTGATAATGAGCTACACAGTGAGAGAGGAGCTCCTATGCAACAAAAAGGAGTTCTCCAATTACAGACACATGATGCCCTGCTAGCTCAAAACAAAATTCTCACTCAACAACTGGAGACTCTGACTAAAACTCTTGCACAATTACCCAAAGAGTTGAAAACTACTGCACAGGTACAAACCCAGTTGTGCGAATTGTGTGGAGGCGACCATATCAATGGTCAATGTGCCTTTCTAGTTGAAGCCGTAGAGGATGTAAACTACATGACCAATCAGTACCGTCAAGGAAGCTACAATCAGGGGTGGAAACCACACCCAAGTATTGGTCAAGGGCAAACTGGGCAAGCTGGTCAATATAATAAGCAGCAGTAGCAACCCACCTTATGGCAACAGTTATCGATGCTTAATGAAAGGTCCATGAGGATGGAGGAAACTCTCAACAATTTCATACAGAAGACTGAGTCTACACAGAAGAGCACTGAAGCTGCTATCAAAAATTTGTAGACTCAGATGGGGCAGATCACCAAACAGGTGGAAGAAAGGCCTAATAGAAATTTTGGGGCTAATACTGAGGTTAACCCCAGAGAAGAGTGCAAGGTAGTAGAGAGTGTTGATGATGAGAAAGTTGAGTTAGATACAGAAGAGAGAAGAGAAATAGAGAGCAATAGCACTTTTCCTTTTCCAATCCATCAAGGGAAACAACTGGACTTCACAGAATTATTCAACATGGTGGATAATGATGCACCTTGGGAACAAATTCTACAAAAGATTATGGTTTACACTAAATCTAATGAAGAAATCTCTACAAAGAAGAGACGTAGAGATGATGAGGCAAAGGAGTGTATAACTGTTAAAAAAGAGCCATTCCCTCCTAAAGCAACAGACCTAGGCAGTTTTTCTATCCCTTGTACCATAGGGAAGAAAAGGGTGAAGAAAGCTGGCCTTGATTTAGGTTCAAGTGTTAACTTGATACCTTACTCTTTACTGGAGCAAATCGGCAATGTTAAAGTGAAACC
Source organism: Vigna umbellata (assembly GCF_029865625.1). NCBI lineage: Eukaryota > Viridiplantae > Streptophyta > Magnoliopsida > Fabales > Fabaceae > Vigna > Vigna umbellata. Next base: position 30,010,482 of record NC_142173.1, on the reverse strand, counting down.
TTTAAAGGTTAATCTAGTAATGGCCGATGGATCTTCAAAGGAGCCATGTGGGATTGCAGAGGACATTATAGTTTGTGTTGGCAAACTTCAGTTCTTGGCAGACTTTGTGGTGATGAAGATGGAGACAGAGAAGATACCTATCATACTTGGAAGACCGTTTATGAAAACGGCCAGAGCTATCATTGATGTAAATGAAGGTATAGTAGTGCTCCAGGACAGGGAAGAGAGAGTGGTTGTAGACGTCTTTAAAGATGAGACGCAAACACAGGAGGAAGAAGCTAGTTATAAAGCTGCATTTCAAGATGCACTCATGACTAGCCCTAAAGATGAAAATCTCAAGGTTTCAGGTAACCATTGTTTGTTGTTTCAGGTACACAAGGAAGAAAATATTGGAAGAGGAGGAGAAATTCCTGGTGACTGGGAGAAAAGAAGACCCCAACTTGGCACACCTGTAAGAATCAAGAACAAGTTGTGGGTTGTGAAGGGCTTTAAAGAGAAGGAGATGATAGAGATAGAGTCTCCACATTCTAGAAGGACCAAAACAGTTCACAGGAAACAACTGAGGAGTTGGTGGGATAACAACATCAACTATAAAGCAGGAACTTGAGCTTACTGGGTCAAGCTAATGACGTTAAAAGAGCGCTTACTGGGAGGCAACCCAGTGATTTTAGAACTTTTAAATTTTACTTTGGTTTGTAATCTTTAAATCTGTTGAACATTATATTGCCGAACATAGCATCTACTAAAGGATGCTAAGTGGTAACACCTACTGATGGGTGTTGGTGAGATTTTTAACACCTACTGATGGGTGTTGGTGGATTTTGGGTCAGGCTCGTGACGTTAAACAAGCGCTACCTGGGAGGCAACCCAGTTGATTGATTGTTTTTGTTTGTTTTATTTTAGTTAGGGTTTGCATAAGTATTCTAAACATTGAATTGTAGGGAACCAGTGAGGGGCATGTCTAGGAGGCACTTAGGTTAAGCAAAGAAGGAAAAGAGCACATCACGAAAGTTCCGTTGAGCGGCAACTTACCGCTGAGCGGTACTCTCGCAGATGGGCTTTAGTTTCCCCTTAGCGGGATCCGAGCCCATTAGGGTATTTTTATACCCTAAGCTGTGTTTTGGCTTCTCTTTTCAGACTCTTCTCTGCACACACACTCCTACATACCTTTTCAAAGGTTCTCTACAACTTTTCCCTCATCCCTCTTTAGAAAGTCTCCCTTCCACTCACTTGCTCACTAGTTTTCCATCTAAGTTTGGGGTTGGGAGAGAGCATCATTGAAGGGGCTGATTTCTTCATTATGGTTTACTAATGCTTAACAATGTATCTTTTGGTTTTGTGAATTATGTTTCATGCAGGTGATAACAGTTGAAAAACTGTTATTTTCATGCTTAAAAGTGATACTAAAAGCAACCTTTAGACTTAGAAACTAGCTTGAAATCATGCCTTTTGTTTATATTTTCAGAAATAAGAGAGCTGGACAGGTTTATGCTTGATTTAAGTGTTTTTGTGCAGGTTTTGAGGTGAATTTGGTGAAAGAAGTGAAGAATGAGAGAGAGGACATTAGAAAAGACAAGAAAGAGTGCAAAAAGGAGAAGTCGAAGGCACCGCTCAGCGGCAAACTACCGCTGAGCGGCACTCAAGAGGTGGCGTTGGAACCGCTGAGGGGCAAATGGCCGCTGAGGGGAAGAAAGAAGACGCGTAACCACCGCTGAGCGGTAAATGGCGCTGAGCGGCACTTTTTGGGCTTGGACTTTTATAATCTTTTGTAACTCTAGATTAGTATTTAAGGGCTTGCACGTCCTTTAGTTAGTATCTTTGGCAGAAACGAGGCAAACACTCTCTCTTTCACCCCTTTGAAGGAGGATCTTGGATGCTCAGGCTACCTCTTCACCTTTATTGGGTTTATTCTTTCATACTTTCATTGTTATTCATCTAGGTTCACCATGAATATGGTGAACTAAACCTTGTATGTTTGTTGGGGAATCAATGTAATCTCTTGAAGCTCTCATATATGGATTTGTTGAATACATCTTTGAATTAAGACATATGCTTTCTTTTCATCATTAGTTAGGGTTTTTCCTCTTTGCTCAATGCTTGCATTGTTTAACTCATTCTAATGCATGATTATTGGTTTTGTTGATACGGACACGTACGGGGAAATCTAGATCCGGGGAATTTCTCCCAATATTTTACTGACAACATTATATTGGTTGCCTTAAGCTCCTGCACTCATGAACTAATCATTAGGAATGCTAGGAATTGTATGAACTATTTGATTAGGGAGAAGCCATCTAGAATGGTACATTAGAGAGTGGCATGAACAATGATGATTTGAAAGAGGAATTCCTAAAATATATGAGAGTGGATGAGATGAAATTGACCCCCAACAACATATTCATTCATTTAATCCATTGAAAGTGTTTATCTTATGTCTTTGCCATTGATCAATTCATGCATACATGTTTATTTTCGTCTTGCATATTAAAATTTCAATCATTATTTTCTTAAGTCTTAGCTAATCAAGAAATCACATAACTAAACTAGGCCGTGAGTCCTTTGGGAAGAACGATACTTGGTCTTACCAAGTTTTATTACTTGAACGATTCGGTCATACTTGCCGATTGTGAAACAAGTTTGTGACATCATATTTTGGTGCTTACAAATTTGTCCATCAAGTTTTTGGCGCCGTTGCCGGGGATTCGTGGTTTAACTGGTTAATTTGTGTGATTATTGATTATCTTTGACTTATTTTTTTATTTTATTTTAAATTTCGAATTTTTATTTTATTTTATTTTTCTGTTTATATTTTTCAGTTTGTATTTTATTTGATTTTATTTTATTTTTTCTGTTTTCTGTTTTTCTGTTTTCTGTTTTTATTTTCTGTTTTTTATTTTTCGGTTTTTATTTGATTTTATTTTATCTTTTTAGATTAGATTTTATTTTATTTTATTAGATTTTATCTTTTATCTTTTTAGGTTAGATTTTATCTTATTCTTATTCTATCTTTTAGGTTAGGTTAGATTTTATTTTATTTTATCTTTTAGATTAGATTTTATTTTTTAGATTAGATTTTATTCTATTTTATTTGATTCTATCTTCTAAATCTTTTATCATCTTATATCTTTTCAATCTTTATTTTCTCTATCTTTTTGTGCTAACAATTGTTTTTAGGGTTTTGTGCCTAATGTCTGCAGAATGCAATTTGGTCAAGAGTTTAACTATAGGGGCACTCAATTCTACCAAAGTAATCTCAACCAATGGTGGGAACCTCACTCAAGCATGGATCAAAGCCAATTTTGGCAAGCTGCTGGACAATTTGAGAACCAACCACAACAACAATGGCAGCAACAACCCTTTCTATCAGGAAGTTTGGATAGGTTGGAGGACACCCTTCAACGATTTTTGAAAAATTCCGACTCTACTCAGAAAAGCATTGAAGAATCATGTAAAAGAATGGAGATGCAACTTCATTACATCAGTCAGAGATTGAATGATGATGTTAATACTGAAGTTAACCTTAAGGAGGAAGGGCAAGTCATTATCACTGAAAGTAACAAGATTCTTGATGAGGAAAAATTAGAGGAAGATGAGGAAAGGGTAGAGAGAAAAGAGAAAGAAGAGTTGAGTGAGAAAGATAAAGATGAAGAAAAAGAAAAAGAATTGGTTGAGAGAAAAGAGAGAAAGAAAATTTGTGTGAAGATAAAGAAGTTGAGGAGAAAAAGAGAAAGGAAGAAAAAAATAAAAGAAGAGAAAAAGAGAAAATTTAGGGAGAGAAAAAGGAAGAAAAAGAAGATGAGAGGAAAGAAGAAGAAATCACATGAAAAATCACATCCTCATCTAAAGAAGAATCATAGGAAGGAAAAGAAATTTAAGTGCTTTATGGAAATCTTCAAGAAATTGGAGATTAAAGTTCCTATGATTGAGACATTGCAACAGGTTCCTGGTTTGATCAAATTTCTGAAGAAGTTCAGTAGGAAGAAGAAGAAAAAGAAGAAGGAACTTGAGCTTTACTGGGTCAAGCTAGTGACGTTAAAGAAGCGCTTGCTGGGAGGCAACCCAGTGGATTTACAAACTTTTGATTTGGTTTTGTAATTTATAATTTGTGAATATTATTCTGGACATTATTTTGTTTGATCTAGCATCTACTGAAGGATGCTAGGTGGTTAAGTATCTACTGAAGGATACTAAGTTTGTAACACCTACTGATGGGTGTTGGTGAGAAGATTTTGCACCTACTGATGGGTGCTGGTAAGTTTGAAACACCTACTGATGGGTGTTGGTGGATTTTGGGTCAGGCTCGTGACGTTAAACAAGCGCTACCTGGGAGGCAACCCAGTTGATTGATTGTTTTTGTTTGTTTATTTTTAGTTAGGATTTGCATAAGCATTTTTAACATTGAATTGCAGGGAACCTATGAGAGACATGTAGGGAAGGCACGTAGGTCAAGAAAAGAAGGAGGGGAGCACTTCACGAAAGTGCCGCTGAGCGGCAATTACCGCTGAGCGGTACTATCGCAGAGGGGCTTAAGTTCCCCTTAGCGGGACCCGAGCCCATTAGGGTATTTTTATACCCCAAGCTGCGTTTTAGGGTTTATTTCCAGACTTCTCTCTGCACAAACACTTCCACACACCTTCTCCTAGGTTTTCCACATCTTTTCACTCTTCCCTCTTAAGAAAATCTCTCTTCTATTCACTTTTTCACTAGTGTGCCATCAAAGTTTGGGGTTGGAAGAGAGCATTCTAGTTTGAAGGCATTCTCATTGCATCTAGTATCTCCACCCAAGTAAGTAAAATGCATTTTGTTCATTCTAGGGTTCTTGAATTTGAATGTGATTGTCAAAGCATGAATATTTAGGGGTTTTGATTTCTATGCATGATTTGATGATATATTTGATGTTTGAACCGATTAAACTGCTTGATTATGAACTGGAAAACTGAAAATTGCATTTGGGTGGAGTTAGGACTGTTTTAAAAAGAGATTTGCAAAAATCTGCAGATCACCGCTGAGCGGCATTTACCGCTGAGCGGCACTCTGTCAGATTTGTTTTTTCTGGTTTGTTGCATGTTTGGATGTGGCACTGGTGGCGCTGAGGGGAAATTCTGGCCCTCAGCGGTGGTTTAGCTTCAAAAGGAGTTTTGTTTTGTGTTTACTAATGATTAACATCATGTTCTGTGGTTTTGGATTTATGTTTGAATGCAGGAATGGCATCCTCTTCAGGAAAGAGATTGAAAACCATGGCAACCAAGAGAAAGGAAAAGGAACCAGAGCAGCCCCATAATGGCAGGTTCCTCTCTAGGAAACATGAGAAGCACTTTAGGGTGGTTCAGGACAGGAGACTTCTAATGGAGAGAAAGGTTGGAATGATACCTAACTTTGCTCCTCAATTTGGAGAGCAAGTGTTAGGGAATGATTGGGGGAAGCTAGCCACTTATCCATCACCTGCCAACATAGCTGTGGTGAAAGAATTCTACACCAATGCAAAGAAGATTGGTGATTATCCAGCTGAGAATTATTTGGGCTATGTTAGAGGCCATGCTATCAGGTATGATCCTGACTCCATAAATAACTTTCTGGATACTGTGTGGGCTGGTGAGCAATGCCAGTTTGCTCTTAGCATGGAGGAAGGTGCTGATTATGAGGATGTGGAGAGAGTATTGTGTATATCTGGAGGACACTTCCAAAGGAATAGATCTGGCTCAGTGGTTAACATTAGGAGGACAGATTTGACTCCTCTTGCAAAGTATTGGATGGCGTTTTCTCATGCCAACATTCAGCCATGTTCACATGTGTCAGATATTACTCTCAGCAGGGCACTATTCATCTACTGTGTTATCAGAAACTTGAATGTTAATATTGGGCAGGTGATAGCTGATGAGATTAGTGTGTGTGCTAACACCTCAAACAACAAAGCACCACTGGGACATCCTTCTTTGATCACTCACCTTTGCAAGCTAGCTGGGGTGGACACTTCTGTTCCACCATTTGAGAGGCCAAGAAAAGCTATAGATGAGGCCTATTACAGACAGTACTGTGGAGGTGAGGAGGCAGCCCAGCCAGTTCCACCACGCCAGGCTCGTAGAGAGAGAAGGCCAGCACAGGGCAGGACTTCTGCTGATACTCATGAGGCAGAACCATTCCAGATGAGGGACATGTATATGTCTCTTATAGGTGCTCAGTTGCAGTCCATCCATAGAGGGCAGGTGGCCACGGCTGAGATGATAGTGGGGATGTATGATACCCCTCCAGCACACAGGTGGACTATGGATGAATTCCATAATGTGGTAGCTTGGCCAGAAGAACCAGTATATGGAGGAGCTGGAGCAGCTGAAGCTTCAGCCAGAGATATGGAGGAAGATGAAGCTGAGGAGGAGGATGCAGTTGATGAAGATGATGATGAAGAGGAAGAGGAAGATACAGAGAGCTCGGACTGATGAGGAGCTGAGATAGCATTTACTGATGAATGCTATCATATGATTATGCTTTTATGGTTTAAGTTTTCTGAACTTATTTGTTTTTGTTTTTAGATTAGGGTTTGATGTACTCTATTGAACACCTGGTTCCTTATGATGGTTTGCTATTAACTGTGATTGTGTGATAAGTAATGCTGAATGATGCTTATGATTGATTGATGTTGAGATGATGTGCACATTAAAATGCTTATACAGGTGATTCACAAGTTTTGTGAACAAATGCATAATATCATGATTGTGATTGTGAAATTAAGCAGGATGTGCATGTCAAATGTGAATGAGCTTATATGTGAGGTTTTGAGCTCCAGAGTTGTTATTGTTGAATGCTGTTACTTTGAAAGCATGAATGACTTTGCCCAGGTTTTCTATGATTGAATTATTTGCTTGTTTTGCATCATATGATCAAAGGCCGTGTTGTTGAAACCCTTTTTATTGGCCAAATTCATAAAGTTAGCCTTCTAAAAGAGAACACGTTGTGTTCTATCCTTTGAACCCTTAGCCTTAAATATACACTGAACACCCTTGATTGAAAATCTTTACCTTGAGTTAAGTAGAAGATCTTGTGTGGTATTGTTAAATGTTCAAGTTTGGGGTTATTGGGGAAACATGAAAAAGGAAAAAGCATTGAGCTAACAGCTAAAAAGTAAGAATATGCAAAGAAAAGAAAAGAAAAAGAAGCAAAGCTCAATGCAAATGCAAAAGCAAAGGCAAAAGAAAGTTGGGAATGAATAAGAAGATTGTGTTGTTATGATTCTCTTAACTCAAGGATTTTGTGATCCAGAAAAACCAATTTTCTTGTTAGCCCAGCCACATTATAAGCCATTGAAAAGTCCTTGTGATGATGCATGCTTGTGAATGTATTTGATTGTGGTTAAATGAAAGGCAAAGTTGATTCATGTGACATTGTGATAGTGGAGTGAATGAGTGAAACACTTTACCTCTTATACACTTGTGTGTTGAGTGAAACACTTTACCTAGTGAGGAAATATTCCATAAGCACATAAACATCCATGCTTAATTGATTGATCATTCATGAAAAATAGCATTTGTTGGAATTTAAATGACCTTGTGAACACTAAAGCATGTGCACATCTTGATTGAACTCTTGGTCTTAAGTTTGAGTGAAGTTATTACTTATCTTGAAAAGAGGATTTTGAATGAGTGAACCATCATATGAATTGGTTGGAGATGGAGTTACATTTTGTTTGCTTGAGGACAAGCAAAGTTCTAAGTTTGGGGTTGTGATAACAGTTGAAAAACTGTTATTTTCATGCTTAAAAGTGATACTAAAAGCAACCTTTAGACTTAGAAACTAGCTTGAAATCATGCATTTTGTTTATATTTTCAGAAATAAGAGAGCTGGACAGGTTTATGCTTGATTTGAGTGTTTTTGTGCAGGTTTTGAGGTGAATTTGGTGAAAGAAGTGAAGAATGAGAGAGAGGACATTAGAAAAGACAAGAAAGAGTGCAAAAAGGAGAAGTCGAAGGCACCGCTCAGCGGCAAACTACCGCTGAGCGGCACTCAAGAGGTGGCGTTGGAACCGCTGAGGGGCAAATGGCCGCTGAGGGGAAGAAAGAAGACGCGTAACCACCGCTGAGCGGTAAATGGCGCTGAGCGGCACTTTTTGGGCTTGGACTTTTATAATCTTTTGTAACTCTAGATTAGTATTTAAGGGCTTGCACGTCCTTTAGTTAGTATCTTTGGCAGAAACGAGGCAAACACTCTCTCTTTCACCCCTTTGAAGGAGGATCTTGGATGCTCAGGCTACCTCTTCACCTTTATTGGGTTTATTCTTTCATACTTTCATTGTTATTCATCTAGGTTCACCATGAATATGGTGAACTAAACCTTGTATGTTTGTTGGGGAATCAATGTAATCTCTTGAAGCTCTCATATATGGATTTGTTGAATACATCTTTGAATTAAGACATATGCTTTCTTTTCATCATTAGTTAGGGTTTTTCCTCTTTGCTCAATGCTTGCATTGTTTAACTCATTCTAATGCATGATTATTGGTTTTGTTGATACGGACACGTACGGGGAAATCTAGATCCGGGGAATTTCTCCCAATATTTTACTGACAACATTATATTGGTTGCCTTAAGCTCCTGCACTCATGAACTAATCATTAGGAATGCTAGGAATTGTATGAACTATTTGATTAGGGAGAAGCCATCTAGAATGGTACATTAGAGAGTGGCATTAACAATGATGATTTGAAAGAGGAATTCCTAAAATATATGAGAGTGGATGAGATGAAATTGACCCCCAACAACATATTCATTCATTTAATCCATTGAAAGTGTTTATCTTATGTCTTTGCCATTGATCAATTCATGCATACATGTTTATTTTCGTCTTGCATATTAAAATTTCAATCATTATTTTCTTAAGTCTTAGCTAATCAAGAAATCACATAACTAAACTAGGCCGTGAGTCCTTTGGGAAGAACGATACTTGGTCTTACCAAGTTTTATTACTTGAACGATTCGGTCATACTTGCCGATTGTGAAACAAGTTTGTGACATCATATTTTGGTGCTTACAAATTTGAGATTGAGATGATGTGCACATTAAAATGCTTATACAGGTGATTCACAAGCTTTGTGAACAAATGCAGGATATCATGATTGTGATTGTGAAATTAAGCAGGATGTGTATGTCAAATGTGAATGAGCTTATATGTGAGGTTTTGAGCTCCAGAGTTTTTGGTATGATTGAATGCTATTACTTTGAAAGCATGAATGACTTTGCCCAGGTTTTCTATGATTGAATCAATTGCTTGTTTTGCATCATGTGATCAAGGCTGTTTGTTGGAACCCTTTTTATTGGCCAAATTCATAAAGTTAGCCCACTAAAAGAGAACACTTTGTGTTCTATCCTTTGAACCCTTAGCCTTGAACATACACTGAAAACCCTTGATTGAAAATCTTTACCTTGAGTTAAGTAGAAGATCTTGTGTGGTATTGTTAAATGTTCAAGTTTGGGGTTGTTGGGGAAACATGAAAAAGGAAAAGCATTGAGCTAAGAGCTAAAAAAGTAAGAATATGCAAAGAAAAAGAAAAATAAAGGAAAAGAAAAAGAAGCAAAGCTCAATGCAAATGCAAAGGCAAGTTGGAAAGAATAAGAAAAATTGTGTTGTTATGATTCTCTTAACTCAAGGATTTTGTGATCCAGAAAAACCAATTTTCTTGTTAGCCAAGCCACATTATAAGCCATTGAAAAGTCCTTGTGATGATGCATGCTTGTGAATGTTTTTGATTGTGGTAAAATGAAAGGCAAAGTTGATTCATGTAACATTGTGATAGTGGACTGAATGAGTGAAACACTTTACCTCTTATACACTTGTGTGTTGAGTGAAACACTTTACCTAGTGAGGAAATATTCCATAAGCACATGAACATCCATGCTTAAATTATTGATCATTCATGAAAAATAACATTTGTTGGAATTTAAATGACTTTGTGAACACTAAAGCATGTGCACATCTTGATTGAACTCTTGGTCATAAGTTTGAGTGAAGTTGTTACTTATCTTGAAAAAGAGGATTTTTGAATGAGTGAACCATCATATGAATTGGTTGAAGATTGAGTTACATCTTGTTTGCTTGAGGACAAGCAAAGTTCTAAGATTGGGATTGTGATAACAGTTGAAAAACTGTTATTTTCATGCTTAAAATTGACACAAAAAGCAACCTTTACACTTAGAAACTAGCTTGAAATCATGCTTTTATCCATATTTTCAGAAATAAGAGAGCTGGACAGGTTTATGCTTGATTTCAGTGTTTTTGTGCAGGTTTTAAGGTGAATATAGTGAAAGAAGTGAAGAAGGAGAGAGATGGAATCAGAAAAGTCAACCAGAAACCAGAAAAGTCAACCAGTCAACCAGAAAAGTCAACCAGTCAACCAAAAAGTCAACCAGTCAACCAGAATACGAAAAAAGTCAATCAGACGAGTTTTGGGCCAGTTTTATGCGATTTTATGATCTGTTTGGGCCTGGACCCGTTTTCTATTATTTTTATGTCCTATTTAAAGACCTAGATGTCTTAGGGTTGGTATCTTTGGCAGAAACGAAGCAAACACTCTCTCTTCCACCCCTTTGAAGGAGGATCTTGGATGCTCAGGCTACCTCTTCACCTTTCTAGGGTTTTATCCTTCATTCTTTCATTATTGTTCATCTAGGTTCACCATGAATATGGTGAACTAAACCTTGTATGTTTGTTGGGGAATCAATGTAATCTTTTGAAGCTCTCATATATGGAATTTATGCTTGCATCTTAATCTAAGATTTATGCTTTCTTTCATCATTAGTTAGGGTTTTTCCTCTTTGCTCAATGCTTGCTTTGTTTAACTCATTCAATGCATGATTATTGGTTTTGTCGATACGGGAACGTACGGGGAAGTCTAGATCCGGGGAATCTCTCCCAATATTATATTGGTTGTCGTTAAGCTCCTATGCTAAGAGAACTAATTATTAGGAATGCTAGGAATCGTATGAACTCGTAATTAGGGATAAGCCTTCTTGACAAGGTAATTTAGAGAGTGGCATCAACAATGATGATTTGAATGTTGAATTCCTAAAATATATGAGAGTGGATGAGATGAAATTGACCCCCAACAACATATTCATCCATATATTTCATTGAAAGTATTTGTCTTTTGCTTTTGCCATTGATCAAAACCTCATGGATACATGTTTATTTTCGTCTTTTGCATAATACAATCCAATAATTTCGTTCTTAAGTCTTAGCTAATCAACAAACCACACAACTAAACTAGGCCGTGAGTCCTTTGGGAGAACGATACTTGGTCTTACCAAGTTTATTACTTGAACGATTCGGTCATACTTGCCGATGATAAAACAAGTTTGTGACATCATATTTTGGTGATCATAAATTTGTTCATCAGCCTCTCACTTGCTCCCTGTAATTAAGTTCTCATATCACTCAAACATTCAATCCCTATCATGCAACTAAAGCAGAACCAAAACAAACAAGACAGATAAAATGAATCGACTGGGTTGCCTCCCAGGTAGTGCTTGTTTAACGTCACGAGCCTGACCCAAAATCCTCCAGCACCCTTCAGTAGATGCAAATCTTTCTTACCAACACCCATCAGTAGGTGTATACAAACATAGTATCCTTCAGTAGATACTCTTTCGCCTAACATCCATCAGTAGATGTAAACCCTGTAACAAACTTATAACAAAAACAAAAATAACCAAAAGTTCAAAATTACATCACCAAACCAAAAATTAAAAGTTCTTAAATCACTGGGTTGCCTCCCAACAAGCGCTCTTTTAACGTCACTAGCTTGACCCAATAAAGCTCATGTTCCATCTTTTTTTTTTCTTTCTACTGAACTTCTTCAGAAATGTGATCAAACCAGGAACCTGTTGCAGTGTCTCAATCATAGGAACTTTAATCTCCAATTTCTTGAAGATTTCCATAAATCACTTAAATTTATTTTCCTTCCTATGATTCTTCTTTAGATGAGGACGGGGTTTTTCATATGATTCCTTCTTCTTTCCTCTCATCTTCTTTTTCTTACTTTTCCTCTCTCCAAATTTTCTCTTTTTCTTTTCTCTTATTTTTTTCTTCCCTTTTCTTTTTCTTCTCAACTTCTTTATTTTCACACAAATTTTCTTTCTCTCTTCTCTCTCAACCACTTCTTTTTCTTTTTCTTCATCTTTATCTTTCTCACTCAACTCTTCTTTTTCTTTTCCCTCTATCTTTTCCTCATCTCTCTCTATCTTTGACCTTCCTCCTTAAGGTTAACTTCAGTATTAACCTTAACGTTCAATTTCTGACTAATGTAACGAAGGTGCATCTCCATCCTTTTACATGATGCTTCAATGCTTTTCTGAGCAGAGGTGGAATTTTTCAAAAATCGTTGAAGGGTGTCATCCAAACTTTCTGATAGAGAGGGTTGTTGCTGCCATTGTTGTGGTGGCGGCCTATCAAATTCTTCGGCAGCTTGAGTGCTTTTGTGATGACAATTAGATATTTGTATGTACTGTTGAACTGCATCCTCCAACGTTATCCTTTTTCCCAATAAAGAGCGTTTTTGCTGCCATTGTTGTGGTGGTCGATTCTTAAATTGTTCGACAGCTTGCCAAAATTGACTATTATTCATGCTTGAGTGAGGTTCCCACCAATGATTGAAATTCCCTTAGTAGAATTGAGTGCCCATACAGTTAAATTTTTGACCAAATTGCATCCTGCAGACATTAGGCACAAAACCCTAAAAACAATTGTTAGCACAAAAAGATATAAAAGAAGATATAAGATCAAAGATAAGAAGATAAAATAAAAACAGAAAAAATAAAAACAGAAAAAAAAACAGAAAACAGAAAAATAAAAACAGAAAAATAAAATAAAATAAAATAAAAATAAAAACAGAAAATAAAATAATATAAAATAAAATAAAATAAAATAAAAACAAAAAAAATAAAAACAGAAAATTCAAAATTCAAAATTCAAGTCAAAGATAATCAATAATCAAACAAATGAACTAGTTAAACCACGAGTCCCCGGCAGCGGCGCCAAAAACTTGATAACAAATTTATGAACACCGAAAAACGGCGCCACAAACTTGTTTAACAATCGGTAAGTGTGACCGAATCGTTTCAACTAATAAAACTCGGTAAGACCAAGTATCGTTCTCCCAAAGGACTCACGACCTAGTTTAGTAATGTGATTTGTTGATTATTTAAGACATAAGAACAAATTGATTGGATTTTAATATGCAAAAGACAGAAAACAAACATGTATGCATGAATTTGATCAATGGCGAAAACAGAATACAAACACTTCAATGAAATAGATGGATGAATATGTTGTTGTGGTTATCAATTTCATCTTATCCACTCTCATATACTTTAGGAATTCAACATTCTTTTCATTAATTGTTAATGCCACTCTCTAAATCACATTGCAAGAAGGCCTATCCTTAATTACGAGTTCATACAATTCCTAGCATTCCTAGTAATTAGTTCTTAAGTGCAGGAGCTTAACGGCAACCAATATACTATTGGGAGAAATTCCCCGGATCTAGATTTCCCTGTACGTTCCCGTATCGACAAAATCAATTATCATGGCAATGAATGTGTTAAACAAAGCAAGCATTAAGCAAAGAGGAAAAACCCTAACTAATGATGAAAGAAAGCATAAGTCTTAAAAGTAAGATGTTAAAACAAATTCCATATATGAGAGTTTCACAAGACTACATTGATTCCCCAACAACAATGCAAGGTTTAGTTTACCATATTCATGGTGAAACTAGATGAATAATAATGGAAGAATGAAAGATAAAACCCTAGAAAGGTGAAGAGGTAGCCTGAGCATCCAAGATCTTCCTTGAAAGGGGTGGAAAAGAGAGTATTTGCTTCGTCTCTGCCAAAGATACAAACCCTAGGACCTCCTAAAGCTTATATACTATTCTAAAAATACAGAAAAATTAGGCCCAAGCCCATCAAAGTGCCGCTCAACGGTAAACTGCTGCTCAGCGGTAAGTGCGTGAGTTGGTTTCTTCCCCTCAGCGGCCATTTTGCCCCTCAGCGGATCCAACGTGACTTCCTGAGTGCCGCTCAGCGGTAAACTGCCGCTGAGCGGTGGTTGCGTCTTCTCCTTTTGCACTTTTTGATGTCTTTTCTGATTCCATCTCTCTCCTTCTTCACTTCTTTCACCAAATTCACCTTAAAACCTGCACAAAAACACTGAAATCAAGCATAGACCTGTCCAGCTCTCTTATTTCTGAAAATATGAACAAAAGCATGATTTCAAGCTAGTTTCTAAGTGTTAAAGGTTGCTTTTAGTATCAATTTTAAGCATGAAAATAACAGTTTTTCAACTGTTATCAGTGGACGCAGTTGAAGAAGTTGAAGAAGAACTGGAAGAAGTGGACGAAGCGGGCGAAGTCGACGACATTGACGAAGTGAACGAAGTGGATGAAGTGGACGAAGTATACGAAGTGCACAAAGTGTATGAAGTAGACGAAGTGGACGAAGTTGAGGAAGTGGACGAAGTGGAAGTATTGGACGAACTGGACGAGTGGACGAAGTTGAGGAAGTGGACGAAGTGGAAGTATTGGACGAACTGGACGAAGTGCACGAAGTGGACGAAGGTCAGGAAGTCGACGAAGTGGACGAAATTGATGAAGTGGACGAACTGGACGACGTGCACGAAGTGGACGAAGTTCACGAAGTGGATGAGGTAGACGAAGTTGACGAAGTGGACGAAGTGGACGAAGTGGACGAAGTGGACGAAGTTGATGAAGTGGACGAAGTGGACGAAGTGCCCGAAGTGGACGAAGGTGACGAAGTGCACGAAGTCGACGAAGTTGACGAAGCGGAAGAAGTGGAAGAATTGGACGAAGTTGAAGAAGTTGAAGAAGAAGTTGAAGAAGTGGACGAAAGTAGGCGAAGTCGACGACGTTGATGAAGTGGACAAAGTGGGCGAAGTGGAAGAAGTTGACGAAGTGAACGAAGTGAACGAAGTGGACGAAGTGGACGAAGTGGACGAAGTGGACGAAGTGGACGAAGTTCACGAAGTAGACGAAGTGGACGAAGTTGACGAAGTTGACAAAGTGGACGAAGTGGACAAAGTGGACGAAGTGGACAAAGTAGACAAAGTGCCCGAAGTGGACGAAGTTGACGAAGTGCACGAAGAGGACGATGTTAACGAGGTGGAAGAAGTGGACGAAGAGGACGAAGTTAACGAAGTGGAAGAAGTGGACGAAGTTGAAGAAGTTAAAGAAGAAGTGGAAGAAGTGGAAGAAGAAATGGAAGAAGAGGAAGAAGTGGAAGAAGTGGGTGAAGTCGACGACGTTGACGAAGTGGACAAAGTGGGCGATGTAGAAGAAGAAGAAGAAGAGGAAGATGAAGGAGAAGAAGTGGAAGAAGGGGGAAGAAGTTGAAGAAGTGGACGAAGTGGACGGAGTTGAAGAAGTTGAAGAAGAAGTGGAAGAAGTGGAAAAAGTTGAAAAAGTAGACAAAGTGGACGAAGTTGACGAAGTGGACGAAGTGCACGAAAATGACGAAGTGGACGAAGTGGACGAAGTGGACAAAGTGCACGAAGTTGACGAAGTGGATGAAGTGGACGAAGTGGACAAAGTGGACGACGTTGACGAAGTGAACGAAGTGGACGAAGTGGACGAAGTTGACAAAGTGGAAGAAGTGGACGCAGTTGAAGAAGTTGAAGAAGAAGTGGAAGAAGTGGACGAAGCGGGCGAAGTCGACGACGTTGACGAAGTGGACGAAGTGGACGAAGTATACGAAGTGCACGAAGTGTACGAAGTGGACGAAGTGGACGAAGTGGACGAAGTTGAGGAAGTGGACGAAGTGGAAGTATTGGACGAACTGGACGAAGTGAACGAAGTGGACGAAGGTCAGGAAGTGGACAAAGTGGACGAAATTGATGAAGTGGACGAACTAGACGAAGTGCACGAAGTGGAAGAAGTTCACGAAGTGGATGAGGTGGACGAAGTTGACGAAGTAGACGAAGTGGACGAAGTTGATGAAGTGGACGAAGTGGATGAAGTGGATGAAGTTGACGAAGTGGACAAAGTGGACGAAGTGCCCGAAGTGGACGAAGTTGACGAAGTGTAAGAAGAAGTTGAAGAAGTGGAAGAAGTGGGCGAAGTCGACGACGTTGACGAAGTGGACAAAGTGGGCGAAGTAGAAGAAGAAGAAGAAGAGGAAGATGAAGGAGAAGAAGTGGAAGAAGTGGGTAGAAGTCTAAGATGTGGACGAAGTGGACGAAGTTGAAGAAGTTAAAGAAGTGAGGTTTTGAGGTGAATTTGGTGAAAGAAGTGAAGAATAAGAGAGAGGACATTAGAAAAGACAAGAAAGAGTGCAAAAAGGAGAAGTCGAAGGCACCGCTCAGCGGCAAACTACCGCTGAGCGGCACTCAAGAGGTGGCGTTGGAACCGCTGAGGGGCAAATGGCCGCTGAGGGGAAGAAAGAAGACGCGTAACCACCGCTGAGCGGTAAATGGCGCTGAGCGGCACTTTTTGGGCTTGGGCTTTTGTAATCTTTTGTAACTCTAGATTAGTATATAAGGGCTTGCACGTCCTTTAGTTAGGGATCTTTGGCAGAAACGAGGCAAACACTCTCTCTTTCACCCCTTTGAAGGAGGATCTTGGATGCTCAGGCTACCTCTTCCACTTTATTGGGTTTATTCTTTCATACTTTCATTGTTATTCATCTAGGTTCACCATGAATATGGTGAACTAAACCTTGTATGTTTGTTGGGGAATCAATGTAATCTCTTGAAGCTCTCATATATGGAATCTGTTGAGTACATCTTTGAATTAAGACATATGCTTTCTTTCATCATTAGTTAGGGTTTTTCCTCTTTGCTCAATGCTTGCATTGTTTAACTCATTCTAATGCATGATTATTGGTTTTGTCGATACGGACACGTACGGGGAAGTCTAGATCCGGGGAATTTCTCCCAATATTATACTGACAATATTCTATTGGTTGCCTTTAAGCTCCTGCACTCATGAACTAATCATTAGGAATGCTAGGAATTGTATGAACTATTTGATTAGGGAGAAGCCATCTAGAATGGTACATTAGAGAGTGGCATTAACAATGATGATTTGAATGTTGAATTCCTAAAATATATGAGAGTGGATGAGATGAAATTGACCCCCAACAACATATTCATTCATATATTCCATTGAAAGTGTTTATCTTTTGTCTTTGCCATTGATCAAAATTCATGCATACATGTTTATTTTTTGTCTTGCATTTTAAACTCAAATATTTCGTTTGTAAGTCTTAGTTAATCAAGAAACCACATAACTAAACTAGGCCGTGAGTCCTTTGGGAAGAACGATACTTGGTCTTACCAAGTTTTATTACTTGAACAATTCGGTCATACTTGCCGATTGTGAAACAAGTTTGTGACATCATATTTTGGTGCTTACAAATTTGTCCATCATGGACGAAGTGGACAAAGTGGACGAAGTTGACGAAGTTGACGAACTGGACAAAGTGGACGAAGTGCCCGAAGTGGACGAAGTTGACGAAGTGCACGAAGTGGACGAAGTTGACGAAGCGGAAGAAGTGGACGAAGTTGAAGAAGTGTAAGAAGAAGTTGAAGAAGTGGAAGAAGTGGATGAAGTAGGCGAAGTCGACGACGTTGATGAAGTGGACAAAGTGGGCGAAGTGGAAGAAGAAGAAGAAGAGGAAGATGAAGGAGAAGAAGTGGAAGAAGTTGAAGAAGTGGTCGAACTGGACGAAGTTGAAGAAGATGTGGAAGAAGTAGAAAAAGTTGAAGAAGTGGACAAAGTTGACGAAGATCACGAAGCTGACGAAGTTGATGAAGTAGACTAAGTGAACGAAATTGCCGAAGTGGACGAAGTGGATGAAGTGGACGAAGTGGACGAAGTGAACAAAATTGACGAAGTGGACGAAGTGGACGAGGTGGACGAAGTAGAGGAAGTTCACGAATTGTACGAAGTTGACGAAGTGGACGAAGTTGACGAAGTGGACGAACTACACGAAGTGCATGAAGTGGACGAAGTTGACGAAGTGTATGAAGTGTATGAAGTGAACGAAGTGGACGAAGTGGACGAAGTGGAAGAAGAGCACAAAGTGGACTAAGTTCACGAAGTGGAAGAAGTCGACGAAGTGGACGAAGTTGAAGAAGTTGAAGAAAAAGTGGAAGAACTGGAAAAAGTGGACAAAGTGGGCAAAGTCGACGAAGTTGACGCAGTGGACGAAGTGAGAGAATAAGAAGAAGGTGAAGATGAAGAGGAATAAGTGGAAGAAGTGGATGAAGTGGTGGAAATGAACAAGTGGACGAAGATCACGAAGTTGACGAAGTGGACGAAGTTCACGAAGTGGACAAAGTTCACGAAGTAGACGAAGTTCACGAAGTGGACGAAGTTCACGAAGTGCACGAAGCGTATGAAGTTGACGAAGTGGAGGAAGTGGAAGAAGTGGACGAACTGGAAGAAGTGCACTGATAACAGTTGAAAAACTGTTATTTTCATGCTTAAAATTGATACTAAAAGCAACTTTTAACACTTAGAAACTAGCTTGAAATCATGCTTTTGGTCATATTTTTAGAAATAAGAGAGCTGGACAGGTTTATGCTTGATTTCAGTGTTTTATGCAGGTTTTAAGGTGAATTTGGTGAAAGAAGTGAAGAAGGATAGAGATGGAAGCAGAAAAGACATCAAAAAGTGCAAAAGGAGAAGTCGCAATTACCACTCAACGACAGTTTACCGCTGAGCGGCACTCAGGAACTCATGTTGGATTCGCTGAGGGGTGAAAATGCCGCTGAGGGGGAAGAAACAACTCATGCACTTACCGCTGAGCGGCACGGTTTTTGGCTTGGGCCTAATTTTCTGTATATTTTAGAATAATATATAAGCTTTAGGACGTCCTAGGGTTTGTATCTTTGGCTGAGACGAAGCAAACACTCACTTTTCCACCCCTTGAAGAAAGATCTTGGATGCTCAGGCTACATGTTCATCTTTCTAGGGTTTTATCTTTCATTCTTTCATTATTATTCATCTAGATTCACCATGAATATGGTGAACTAAACCTTGTAATGTTGTTGGGGAATCAATGTAGTCTTGTGAAACTCTCATATATGGAATTTGTTTTAACATCTTATTTTAAGACTTATGCTTTCTTTCATCATTAGTTAGGGTTTTTCCTCTTTGCTTAAAGCTTGCTTTGTTTAACTCATTCATTGTCGTGATTATTGATTTTGTCGATATGTACGGAAATTGTTGAATAATAATTTGGGACATTTGGAGGACTGTCACTTAATTCAAGACTCTCCATAAAGAAGTGTGCAAAAGAAGGAGTGACGTTTAGCAAATTAAAGGGTGTGCACGTTGGAAGAAAAGCAATGGGAGGCACCATGGCCCACAAGCACTCACGGGCTACATTCCAATTGAAGTGCAGCTGGTCCAGCAAGGAATGGGAGGTGCACACAGAAGAAAAGATGCTGGCTAGAAGGAAATAATACACATGCAGCCACCTTGAGAAGAGAAAGGTGTTGCACGGAAAAGCAAGGGGTAGCAGCGGGTGTGCACAGAAGAAAGAGGTCACGACCCATAACAACAGCAAAAGGGGGTGCTTCAAGTGGAAGATCCACGCTGATTCGGTCCAGAAAAATGAAAGAGCACACGGGAGTCCAGCAGCAACACGCGGGCAGCAGTAATGTCCCACATCTAGCAGCAACAACACGCGTCCAAGCAGAATCCAGCAGCTTGGTTGCAGGTCCAGCTTGGCAGCAGCGTACAACAACTCACATCAAAAGTCCAGCAAGCCTTCACAGTGGGCAGTAGCACATCACGGTCCAGCGTCCAATAGCAGCATGCGGTGGCAAAAAGAAGAAGCACGACCCAGCTATCATCCAGCAGCCTTGAAGAGTAGCACATGTCCAACACGTTCAGGAGGAGAAAAAGAGAAAGTCCAGTAGAGGCAGCAGCTGGTCGGTGGTGGGTCATTCAACCTTCATATAAGGTGTGTGCTCCAGCCGCCACGAGGAGGATAATTTTTATTTACTTTCTCTTTAGAAGCACACGGACGTAGATGATGGAGGGCTACGGCTGAAAGGAGCTCTCGTTTTCTTTTCTTCTAGCAGCTCTCGGTTTTTTTTTCAACAACGTTCAGTTTGCTTTCGTTAGAGAATAGAACAGTAATTATTCATTTGGCAAGGGTCACGACCTGGAAGAAGCATACTTTTTCTTTCATTTTGTTTTTTTATGCACTTTTGATTGAATCCTTTTATTGTTTCTATGCTTGAATGTTCACGCTGTTTGAGGGGGAGAATGAAGTAATGTTTTATGTTTTTATTTTAATGTTCTTGGGAATGAAAAGAAGCAAAGCAAACAGTGACATGGCTGTTGGGATCAGAAAGGCTACGCTACTTTCAATTGTGATTAAATGCTTTGGATGTTTCTTTTCTTGAGAATGTTGAGACGGTGATGATTAATGTTGTTTAGGTAAGTAGTGCACGGGACCTGGAGGCATTGATGGACAAATTTGTAAGCACCAAAATATGATGTCACAAACTTGTTTCACAATCGGCAAGTATGACCGAATCGTTTCAAGTAATAAACTTGGTAAGACCAAGTATCGTTCTCCCAAAGGACTCACGGCCTAGTTTAGTTATGTGATTTGTTGATTAGCTAAGACTTAAGAACACAATAATTGAAGTTTAATATGCAAAGACGAAAATTAAATATGTATGCATGAATTGATCAATGACAAAGACAAAAGATAAACACTTTCAAGGAAATATATGAATGAATATGTTGTTGGGGGTCAATTTCATCTCATCTACTCTCATATATTTTAGGAATTCAACATTCAAATCATCATTGTTAATGCCACTCTCTAATGTACCATTCTAGATGGCTTCTCCCTAATCAAATAGTTCATACAATTCCTAGCATTCCTAATGATTAGTTCATGAGTGCAGGAGCTTAAAGGCAACCAATAGAATATTGTCAGTATAATATTGGGAGAAATTCCCCGGATCTAGACTTCCCCGTACGTGTCCGTATCGACAAAACCAATAATCATGCATTAGAATGAGTTAAACAATGCAAGCATTGAGCAAAGAGGAAAAACCCTAACTAATGATGAAAGAAAGCATATGTCTTAATTCAAAGATGTACTCAACAAATCCATATATGAGAGCTTCAAGAGATTACATTGATTCCCCAACAAACATACAAGGTTTAGTTCACCATATTCATGGTGAACCTAGATGAATAACAATGAAAGTATGAAAGAATAAACCCAATAAAGTGGAAGAGGTAGCCTGAGCATCCAAGATCCTCCTTCAAAGGGGTGAAAGAGAGAGTGTTTGCCTCGTTTCTGCCAAAGATCCCTAACTAAAGGACGTGCAAGCCCTTATATACTAATCTAGAGTTACAAAAGATTACAAAAGCCCAAGCCCAAAAAGTGCCGCTCAGCGCCATTTACCGCTCAGCGGTGGTTACGCGTCTTCTTTCTTCCCCTCAGCGGCCATTTGCCCCTCAGCGGTTCCAACGCCACCTCTTGAGTGCCGCTCAGCGGTAGTTTGCCGCTGAGCGGTGCCTTCGACTTCTCCTTTTTGCACTCTTTCTTGTCTTTTCTAATGTCCTCTCTCTTATTCTTCACTTCTTTCACCAAATTCACCTCAAAACCTGCACAAAAACACTTAAATCAAGCATAAACCTGTCCAGCTCTCTTATTTCTGAAAATATACACAAAAGGCATGATTTCAAGCTAGTTTCTAAGTCTAAAGGTTGCTTTTAGTATCAACTTTAAGCATGAAAATAACAGTTTTTCAACTGTTATCAGGCATCTTCTTTTAGGAAGGGTCATTTCATTTTTTTTGCTTTTGATAGGAGGATGTGTCACCGCCTTGAAGGGAGAAAGTGCTTCACGGTCAAGGTCCTTTAGAATGAAATTTTAGAAGCTTTTATTTTTCTTTAAAATCAAGGAAAACCTTCATTTTCTTAGAAGGATAGCACGCTGATCATTTCTTTGTAGACGCAACATGATGATTTATTTTTGGAGGAGGGCACATGGGTGTCACGTCCAGAGGGGTACACACGGTGCTTTCCAGCTACATTGCATTTTATTCATTAGCTAAAGAGTTGCATTTTCTTATTCCACTGCATCGTGATTAATTTGCTGACACGTTGCCTTTCAATTATTAGCTTCAATGTTGCATTTTTCCTTTCAATTATTAGCTTGAATGTTGCAATTTTTCTTTTATTCGCGCTGCAGTGATAATTTTTCTAATTTAGCAATTTCATTTCTATGCGATTTCTAATTTAGCAATTTCAATTCAAGTGAGTCACGCAAGTTTTCTTTAATTTAGTTGTAATGTTAGCTTTAGTGACCAACCATTTTAATTCTGTATTTACATCTATGTTTATATTCGTATTTTAATTTAGTTCATTTTTAATCACAAAAGCACTTTCAAAATTCCCCCACTACGTGTTTGACCTAAGTCTCGAACCACATTTGGTCCTTGAGAGACAACCTAGGAGTCACTTCCTAGCACTATACTGCATTTTTAATGTACAACAAATTTGATGGCCGCGACAGTCGCATCACTCACACATAAGCTCATTCACATTCCACATACACATGCTGCTTAGCATCATAATCACAATCATAACATCTTGCATTTGTTCACAAGGTTTGTGAACCACCTGTATAAGCATATAATGTGCACATTCTCAACATCAATCAAGATCAAAACACATCAAGCATTACCCATCATGCAATAAGTCATAAGCAAACCATCATAACAAATAAAGTTCAAATTGAGAACATCAACCCTATTCTAAAAACAAAAGCAAATAAGTTCAATATTACAAAACACTAGGTTGCCTCCCATTAAGCGCTTGTTTAACATCACGAGCCTGACCCAAAATCCACCAACACCCATCAGTAGGTGCAAATCTTTCTTACCAACACTCATCAGTAGGTGTAACAAACCTAGTATCCTTCAGTAGATACTTAGCCACCTAGCATCCATCAGTAGATGTTATACCCTGTAGAAAAAATTTATAACAAAAATAACAAAAGTTCATAATTACATCAACAAACCAAAAACAAAAGTTCTTAAATCACTGGGTTGCCTCCCAACAAGTGCTCTTTTAATGTCATTAGCTTGACTGATGAGAGGGTTGTACCTCACACAAAAGTTGATTGCAAAAATTAATGCAATACAGTGCTAGGAAGTGACTCCTGGGTCGTCTCTCAAGGACCAAATGTGGTTCGAGTCTTAGGCCAAACACGTAGTGGGGGGTTGTGAAGATTTTGTGAATGCGAGTAAACTAAATTAAAACACGAACATAAACACGGATGTAAACACAGATATAAACACAAAATTAAAATGATTGGTCACTTAAGCTAAGATCGTAACTAAAATATCACAACCACAAAAAATAGAGAACATCAAAATGAAAAAACGCTTTAACCAAATTAAAAGTGCAACATTGAGCTAAACAATTTAAATGCAAACTGAGGATGGCGGGCAATTTAAACGAATGCTTAAAGAACATTTAACATTAAATATTTGAAAAAGTAAAGAAAACTAAAACCCCTTGGCACCCTCCATTAAGGACGTGGCAGCTGTTTCCAAGTGAATGAGTTCCCGTATTAATTAAAGAAAATTCCTTGCACCTGAGCTGGATGTGAGACCCATGGACACACTCTCCAACCATCACTCCATTAAAAGCGTTGGTGTGTGCACGTTTCATTCTCCAAGCAAAGATGAATCAGCTTTCTTCTCTTTGCTTCCAGCCGTGGCACCTCAAGCTTCCAACACTTAACCTCTTTGCTTCCAGCCGTGGCACCCCAAGCTTCTAACACTTAACCGTACACACCACTTCACCTACTACATTCAACCACTTACCTCCAATTCATTGTCCGCAAAAATTCCTTGCACCTGAGCTGGATGTGAGACCCATGGACACACTCTCCAACCATCACTCCATTAAAAGCGTTGGTGTGCGCACGTTTCATTCTCCAAGCAAAGATGAATCAGCTTTCTTCTCTTCGCTTCCAGCCGTGGCACCTCAAGCTTCCAACACTTAACCTCTTTGCTTCCAGCCGTGGCACCCCAAGCTTCCAACACTTGGGGTTTTATTGTCTATGAAAGTAAGGTTTTAATTTTCATTCAAGAGGGAGCTGGAGCAAGGATGAGGTGCATACGGAACATCCTGGAAAGAAGAGGAAACATGATTGATTTTTGAAGGCAGGAAGAGTGTTGTCATGGCCTGCTTGCACACGGAGGCACATTTCATTTTAAATGGATGAAGTGCTTGTTACGTGAAAGAGTGGGGGCAGCCATCAACCATGTTTTACACACACATTTTCCAATTTTTTTTACTCTCGGTCACGACAATGGATGGGATTGCAGTGCACGGTGATTGAAAAAAGAAAGGTACGAAATTCATCAAGGATGTTTTACTAGTTCCAAATCTTAAAGAAAATCTTTTAGGTATTAGCCAAATGAGAATGGATATTCTCTTCATTTTGAGAAAGATACATGCAAAATTTATGACAGTAAAATGATAGAAATTGGCCAAGTAAAAATGGAGAAGAGAAATAGAAGCTTTCCTATAAGCTTCAAATCTGGAACTAATATTGCCATGAAGGTAGAAGTTGATGACTCATGGCTTTGGCATAGGAGATTTGGCCACTTCAACACACATGCCTTAAAACTTTTATATACAAAAAACATGATGAGAGATCTTCCATGCTTGAAAGAGAATAATGAATCATGTGAAGGATGTCTCCTCGGAAAACAACATCGATTACCATTCTCAACAGACAAAGCATGGAGAGCAAAAGACTTATTGGAGTTGATTCATACCGATGTTTGCGGACCGATGAGAACACCTTCACATCATAACAACAGGTATTTCATCCTCTTCATTGATGACTTCTCTAGAATGACATGGGTCTATTTCTTAAAAACAAAGTCAGAAGTTTTTGGAGTATTCAAGAAATTCAAGGCCCTTGTTGAGAAGCAAAGTGGAAAACAACTAAAAATACTTAGAAGTAATCGTGGAAAGGAGTACACATCTCGCGAGTTTGACAAATTCTGCGAAGATGAAGGCATAGAGCGACAACTTACAATCGCATATACTCCACAACAAAATGGCGAGTCAGAGAGAAAGAATCACACAATTATGGAGATGGCAAGATCAATGCTGAAAGAGAAAAGTATGCCTAACACTTTTTGGGCTGAAGCAGTCTAC
Source organism: Vigna umbellata (assembly GCF_029865625.1). Classification (NCBI taxonomy): domain Eukaryota; kingdom Viridiplantae; phylum Streptophyta; class Magnoliopsida; order Fabales; family Fabaceae; genus Vigna; species Vigna umbellata. Next base: position 29,985,260 of record NC_142173.1, on the reverse strand, counting down.
ACTGTAGTTTATATTCTAAACAGATGTCCAACTAAAGCAGTTCAAGACAAGACTCCTATTGAAGCTTGGAGTGGGAGAAAGCCATCAGCTAAACACCTACGAGTATTTGGGTCTATTTGCTACATACATGTTCCTGATCAAAGGAGGCACAAGCTTGAAGACAAAACTATACGAGGAATATTCTTGGGATATAGCACACAATCAAAAGGCTATCGAGTCTACAACCTACAAACAAAAAAGCTCATCATCAGTCGAGATGTTGAAGTTGATGAAAATGCTTCTTGGAATTGGGAAGAAGAAAAAGTTGTTAAAAGCAACATTTTACTTCCAGTGCAACAATCTCAAGAAGAAACTCAAGAAGAGGTAGAAAATTCAGGTATGCTTTCTCCACCTCCACAACAAGATTCTTCACCTGAATCTAGTCCAAGAAGAGTAAGATCTTTGGTAGACATATATGAAACTTGCAATATGGCCATGATTGAGCCTAACTGTTATGAAGAAGCATCAAAGCAAGAAGTATGGGTCAAGGTTATGGAAGAAGAGATTTAAATGATTGAGAAGAATAACACTTGGGAACTCGTAAATTGCCCTCATGGAAAAGACATCATTGGAGTCAAATGGATATATAAAACAAAGCTCAATCCTGATGGAACTATACAAAAGCATAAAGCAAGATTGGTTGCCAAAGGCTACTCACAGCAACCAGGAATAGACTACAATGAGACATTTGCTCCAGTTGCTCGCTTAGTTTTAATAGCTCTTGCAGCACAAAAAGGATGGAACATCTATGAACTGGATGTCAAGTCAGCCTTTCTAAAGGGGGTGCTCGAAGAAGAGATTTATGTTGAACAACCACAAGGCTTCATCAACGAAGGCAATGAAGGCAAAGTACTAAGACTTAAAAAAGCATTATATGGCCTGAAGCAAGCTCCTCGAGCATGGTATAGCAAGATTGATAAATACTTCATCGATCAAGGATTCAGGAGGAGCAAGAGTGAGCCAACACTATATATTAAGGCACAAGGTCAGTACCATCTCATTGTCTCTATATATGTCGATGATCTTATCTATACAGGAAACAATATATAGATGATGAAAGAATTTAAAGAAGACATGATGAAGACATTTGAAATGACCGACCTTGGCTTGATGAACTATTTCCTTGGTATAGAGGTGAAACACGAAAAGGAAGGTATATTTATCTCTCAAAAGAAATATATTGAAGCTCTATTAAAGAAGTTCAAGATGAATGGTTGTAAACCAATCACTACTCCACTAGTAGTAAACGAGAAGCTACAAAAAGATGATGGAGCACAAGAGGTAGATGCATCATGCTACAGAAGCTTAATTGGAAGTCTTCTCTATCTCACAGCCACACGACTAGACATTATGTATGCTACAAGTCTTCTATCAATATTCATGCAAAAGCCAAGTCAGATTCATTATGGAGTAGGAAAAAGAATTTTAAGATATCTACAAGGCACAAAGGAGTTTGGTATATGGTACAAAATCATGACTAACTCAAGGATGATTGGCTACACAGATAGTGATTGGGCAGGATCAATGGATGACATGAAAAGTACGTCAGGATATGATTTCTCACTAGGATCGGGTATTTTATCTTGGGCATCAAAGAAGCAAGCAACCGTGGCACAATCAACAACAGAAGCAGAGTATGTAGTAGCTACTGAAACCACAAGTCAAGCAATATGGCTAAGAAGAATACTTGAAGAAATGGGTGAACTACAAGATGGACCGACTATTATCTATTGCGATAACAAATCGGCAATAACAATACCAAAAAATCCAGTCCATCATCAAAGAACAAAACATATAGCCATTAAATATCACTTCATTTGAGATGAAGAGACAACTAAACAAATTCGACTCGAGTACTGTCGAACAGAAGACCAAATAGCAGATATATTTACAAAGGCATTACCAAGACCAAGATTTGAACTACTGCGCACAATGCTTGGAGTTACCGAATTTGCATTAAGGAGGAGTATTAAAGTGTAATGCAAATTCTAGAAGAATGTAGAAGCTCCTTAGATAGAAGAATTGAAATGTAATACAAGTTCTAGAATATTCTAGAAAAACCTAAGATAGGAGGAAAAATCAAGAATATTCTACATAGGTAAAAATCTAGAACATTCCACATAAGTTGTGGCTAGTATGTTCTAGAATAATCTATGGGTCTATAAATACCCATGAACTCTACCATTTGATGTATGAAGCCAACATCTACCATTTGTATGAAGCCAACATCTACCATTTGTATGAACCAACATCTACTACAACTAAAGACAACTACAACATTTCTTCCAACTACTACTTCTACATTCAACTATCTCTACATTTTCTCTATCCCATCAACTACTCCTTTCACAACCTTAAAATACTAACAATTTTGCTGGAAAGTGAAGCACAATTGCACCAGCCGCTTAAGTGGATTATTTTATTCGGTACAATGGAGAGCAATTGATGTTTTTGTCTTCTTTTGACAAAAATTGATGGTGCCTTCAGAAGTGGAGATGCGCATATTCATTTTCCCCTTAGCTTTTGAGAAAAGTGGAGGGCCCCTTGGTTTCATTTTGCACCATCCATTAAGCACAAAACGTGTGGGATTTTTGCTTTAAAAGAAGGAGTTGGACAATGTATAGAGGAGAGCCCCGAGAGTGGAATAAGCTGGACACTGTCCAGCAGAGAACAGAGGGCTGGACGGCTGGAACTACACTGCAATTAAGAGAATTGAGGGTTACAGTTGAGGCAAAGTGGTGTACACATTAGGTTCTAATTTTATCTTCCTTGCTGTAATAAATTCATGCACAATTTAAATTCAAAGTTTGGTTTCATTTTTTGTTTCTGTTTCTGAAATTTAAATTTTGTTTTACTGTTTCTGTTTTACCACTGTAATTTAAATTCTGCTGTAATTTAAATTTTTGTATTCTATTTTTCTCCAATTTAATTTCTACTGTTGTTTTTACTCTGCTGTTGATTAATTCGTTTTCAATTATGCACTTTAATTTCGTTTTTTGTATTCTGCTGCAATAATCCTGCTTTTGTTTTCATATTTTGCAATTTACTGTTTTTCTGTATTTCTGTATTACGTTTTTTTACTGTTTCTGTATTACTGGAATATAAAATTCCAAAATTCTGTATTTACTGTTTTTGTTGTTATTATTTACTGCTGTAATTTTATTTTTTATTTTTATTGTTTTCTGTTTTTACTGTTTACTATATTTACTGTTTTCTATATTTTCGTTTTTTGTATTACAATTTTCTGTTCAGATTTATTTTTACTGTTTTATGTTGCTGAAAGTTTAGTTTTTACTGTAGCAATTTCATTTTTACGGTTTTAATTTCGTTTTTACTGTTTTAAATTTATTTTTACTGTTTGTTTTCACTAATGCTTTTAATTATGCGTTTAATGTTTTACGTTTTCTGCACGTTTACTGTTCTAGCATTTCATATTTAAAATTCCTGATGAATTATGCATTCTTTTGTTTTGCTGTCTTCTACCATTCGGTTTTTACTGTTTTAAAATTATTTCAACATTTTTGTATTTTCATTTAATTTCCATTTTTAATTTCTTTTAATTGCATTCAAAAACATTCACAAAACCCCCCTCCCCACTACGTGTTAGACCTAAGTCTTGAACCACATTTTGTCCTTGAGAGACGACCTATGAGTCACTTCCTAGTACTATACTGCATTATATACAAATCCTAGAACGTCCTAAAGCTTATATACTATTCTAAAAAATACAGAAAAGTAGGCCCAAGCCCAGAAAAGTGTCGCTCAACGGTAAATACCGCTCAACGGTAGTAGTGCGTGTCAATTCTTCCCCTCAGCTCCATTTTTCCCTTCAGCGGTGCCAACGGGTCTTTGAGAATGTCGCTCAGCGATAATTAGCGCTGAGCGATACTTGCTGATTCTCTTTTTTTGCACTTTTTGTGTCCTTTTTTGATTCCATCTCTATCCCTTTTCACTTCTTTCATCAATTTCATCTCAAAACCTGCAAAAATAAGGAAATCAAGCATAAAACCTGTCTAACTCTGTTATTTCCAACAATTCAACAAAATCATGAGTTCAAGCTAATTTCTAAGTCATAAAGGTTGTAATTGAAGTCAATTTTAAGTATAAAAATAACAGTTTTTCAACTGTTATCAGTAATCAACATATAAAACTTTTTGTGCATAGAAATAACTTGAAAGATAAAGTAGATTGATACGCTGTCGTTGAAGCTATCAAATTAATACTACTTTTCAAGGCAACTTCAGTATTGCCAAGTAGTATCCAAGAAAGTAGATAGGGCTAAAGTAATCGTGAGTCGTGTCCCTACGAACACGAAATTGCTTTCGAATATCTGACTCTTATGAATGTTATGCAATGCTTATGAATAAAAGTAATGGTTGAAGAATGTTTAAAGAATAAATAAGAAACTTAAAAACAGTTATGATTAAATAGACTAATTCCACTGCTTTTCCAAGATAGATTCATCATCGGTTATTCACGAATAGTTGTTCAATTAATTATTGTTTAAGTTTCAAATTAATTAAAGTACATTCTTAATTAATTTGAGGGCGATTATGCATTTAACCAAAGTAAATTCTCAATCAAATGCAAAACCTTTATAGATTATTCACAATAAATTCAACCAAAGTACATTCTCAATCAAATTCTATTGTGTTTAATCATATCTATTCTTAAATCCCCTAACCAAGTTAAAAGTTAATCAATCAAATTAAATTCTCAATTAATTATAGTTGAAAATATTACTACCAACCAAAATACATTCTCAATTGATAGTAAAAACCATTTAATCATATGAAAGTTCCTAAATTAAATCAAAGTAGATTCTTAATTAAACCTAGAAACCCTAGAACTCATACAATCAATATGCATGTAGATTCAAACACATTATGATGCAAAAATCTTTACTTTTAACAAGATAGAGAGATGAAAGACATAGAGAGAACAACTTAAATCAATAATCAAAGTAAACAATTGCATTAACTGAATGTAACCTCATAATTCATCATGGAATTACAGCAGAATAGCCCAAGATGATTAGCTCTCCATGAATGGAGTTGAATACAAGATGAAAGAAAAGTGAGAGGAGTATGAGAGAATGAATGAATGAAGTCCCTTTTCTGCCTCCCCTAGGTCTCTTTATATAGGGCTTGCTTGGGCTTGGACTCTGAATATTCGGTTGACAGAATCTTTTATCTTATATCTTCCAAATAACTAAAAGATTTAGATAATTATAATATTATTTAGAAGATATTTTCTGTTGATATTCTCAAATTAAAATAATTGAACAACTGAATTTTATCTTTTAGCTTTTTTGACTTTCCAAAATTACACAAATACCCTGAATATCCTCTATCTGCACTTTAGCCCCTTCAAAAATCTCCAAAATTGCACAAAGGTCCCTGTTTGACCAGCTTTGACCAGAGAAAACTTGTTGACTAGTTTTGACTGAGGGGGAGACACGACCAATGAGGTGCTTCCACGTGTCTGATCCCTTTCCACCCAAAATTAGGGTTCTGCAGATTGGGGGAAAGGAGCTTTCTCTGTGCCGCCAGTTTGCTCCTACGCCGTGCTGTTCGCAGTTTTCCTCTTCTCCTCCGCGACGCTGCTGATAACAGTTGAAAAATTGTTATTTTCATGCTTAAAATTGATACTAAAAGCAACCTTTAACACTTAGAAACTAGCTTGAAATCATGCTTTTGGTCACATTTTCAGAAATAAGACAGCTGGACAGGTTTATGCTTGATTTCAGTGTTTTATGCAGGTTTTAAGGTGAATTTGGTGAAAGAAGTGAAGAAGGATAGAGATGGAATCAGAAAAGACATCAAAAAGTGCAAAAGGAGAAGCCGCAAGTACCGCTCAGCGGTCTCAGCGGTAGTTTACCGCTGAGCGGCACTCAAAAACCCGTGTTGGATCCGCTGAGGGGCAAAATGGCCGCTGAGGGGAGAAAAACAACTCACGCACTTACCGCTGAGCGGCAGTTTACCGCTGAGCGGCACTTTTACGGGCTTGGTCCTAATTTTTCTGTATTTTTAGAATAGTATATAAGCTTTAGGACGTCCTAGGGTTTGTATCTTTGGCAGAGACGAAGCAAATACTCTCTTTTCCACCCCTTTGAAGGAAGATCTTGGATGCTTAGGCTACCTCTTCACCTTTCTAGGGTTTTATCTTTCATTCTTCCATTATTATTGATCTAGTTTCACCATGAATATGGTGAACTAAACCTTGTATTGTTGTTGGGGAATCAATGTAGTCTTGTGAAACTCTCATATATGGAATTTGTTTTAACATCTTACTTTTAAGACTTATGCTTTCTTTCATCATTAGTTAGGGTTTTTCCTCTTTGCTTATTGCTTGCTTTGTTTAACTCATTCATTGCCATGATTATTGATTTTGTCGATATAGGAACGTACGGGGAAATCTAGATCCGGGAAAATTCTCCCAATAGCATATTGGTTGCCTTTAAGCTCCTGCACTTCAGAACTAATTACTAGGAATGCTAGGAATTGTATGAACTCATAATTAAGGATAGGCCTTCTTGCAAGGTGATGTAGAAAGTGGCATTAACTATTGATGAAAAGAATGTTGAATTCCTAAAGTATATGAGAGTGGATAAGATGAAATTGATAACTCCCAACAACATACTCATCCATATAATTCATTAAATTGTTTGTATTATGTCTTTTCCATTGATCAAATTCATGCATACATGTTTATTTACTGTCTTTTGCATATAAAACTACAATCAATTTGTTCTTAAGTCTTAAATAATCAACAAATCACATAACTAAACTAGGCCGCGAGTCCTTTGGGAGAACGATACTTGGTGTTACCGAGTTTTATTACTTGAAACGATTCGGTCACACTTGCCGATTGTTAAACAAGTTTGTGGCGCCGTTTTTCGGTGTTCATAAATTTCTCATCAAGTTGTTGGCGCCGTTGCCGGGGACTCGTGGTTTAACTAGTTAATTTGTGTGATTATTGATTATCTTTGACTTGAATTTTACATTTCGGTTTTTATTTTCTGTTTTTATTTTTTGCTTTTTATTTTATTTTATTTTCTGTTTTTATTTATTCGTATCTCTGAATCTTATATCTTCTTTTATATCTTTTTGTGCTAACCAATTCTTCTAGGGTTTTGTTTTCTTGTGTATTGATAACAATTGAAAAACTGTTACTTTCATGCTTAAAATTGACACAAAAAGCAACCTTTATACTTAGAAACTAGCTTGAAATCATGCTTTTATCCATATTTTCAGAAATAAGAGAGTTGGACAGGTTTATGCTTTATTTCAGTGTTTTTGTGCAGGTTTTAAGGTGAATTTGGTGAAAGAAGTGAAGAAGGAGAGAGATGAAATCAGAAAAGACACCTGATGGACAAATTTATGATCACCAAAACATGATGTCACAAACTTGTTTTACAATCGGCAAGTATGACCGAATCGTTCAAGTAATAAACTTGGTAAGACCAAGTATCGTTCTCCCAAAGGACTCACGGCCTAGTTTAGTTGTGTGGTTTGTTGATTAGCTAAGACTTAAGAACGAAATAATTGGATTGTATTATGCAAAAGACGAAAATAAACATGTATGCATGAGGTTTTGATCAATGGCAAAAGCAAAAGACAAATACTTTCAATGAAATATATGTATGAATATGTTGTTGGGGGTCAATTTCATCTCATCCACTCTCATATATTTTAGGAATTCAACATTCAAATCATCATTGTTAATGCCACTCTCTAAATTACCTTGTCAAGAAGGTCTATCCCTAATTACGAGATCATACGATTCCTAGCATTCCTAGTAATTAGTTCTCTCAGCACAGGAGCTTAACGACAACCAATATAATATTGGGAGAGATTCCCCGGATCTAGACTTCCCCGTACGTTCCCGTATCGACAAAATCAATAATCATGCATTGAATGAGTTAAACAAAGAAAGCATTAAGCAAAGAGGAAAAACCCTAACTAATGATGAAAGAAAGCATAAATCTTAGATTAAGATGCAAGCATAAATTCCATATATGAGAGCTTCAAAAGATTACATTGATTCCCCAACAAACATACAAGGTTTAGTTCACCATATTCATGGTGAACTTAGATGAACAATAATGAAAGAGTGAAGGATAAAACCCTAGAAAGGTGAAGAGGTAGCCTGAGCATCCAAGATCCTCCTTCAAAGGGATGGAAGAGAGAGTGTTTGCTTCGTTTCTGCCAAAGATACAAACCCTAGGACGTCCTAAAGCTTATATACTATTCTAAAATTACAGAAAATCAAGGCCCAAGCCCATAAGTGTGCCGCTCAGCGGTAAGTGCGCGTCTCGTTTCTTCCCCTCAGCGGCCATTTTGCCCCTTAGCGGACCTCCTGTGACTTCCTGAGTGCCGCTCAGCGGTAAACTGCCGCTGAGCGGTGACTTCGGCTTCTCCTTTTGCACTTTTTGATGTCTTTTCTGATTCCATCTCTCTCCTTCTTCACTTCTTTCACTAAATTCACCTTAAAACCTGCACAAAAACACTGAAATCAAGCATAAACCTGTCTAGCTCTCTTATTTATGAAAATATGAATAAAAACATGATTTCAAGCTAGTTTCTAAGTATAAAGGTTGCTTTTAGTATCAATTTTAAGCATGAAAATAACAGTTTTTCAACTGTTATCACAACCCCAAACTTAGAACTTTGCTTGTCCTCAAGCAAACAAGATGTAACTCAATCTTCAACCAATTCATATGATAGTTCACTCATTCAAAAATCCTCGTTTTCAAGATAAGTAGAAACTTCATTCAATCTTATGACCAAGAGTTCAATCAAGATGTGCACATGCTTTAGTGTTTCACAAAGTCAGTTAATATCCAACAAATGCTATTTTTCATGAATGATCAATCAATTAAGCATGGATGTTCATGTGCTCATGGAATATTTCCTCACTAGGTAAAGTGTTTCACTCACACTCAAGTCTATAAGAGGTAATCACTCATTCACTCTACTATCACAATGTCACATGAATCAACTTTGCCTTTCATTTTACCACAATCAAAAACATTCACAAGCATGCATCATCACAAGGACTTTTCAATGGCTTATAATGTGGCTGGGCTAACAAGAAAATTGGTTTTTCTGGATCACAAAATCCTTGAGTTAAGAGAATCATAACAACCCAATTTTTCTTATTCATTCCCAACTTGCCTTTGCATTTGCATTGAGCTTTGCTTCGTTTTCTTTTCTATTCTTTTTCTTTTTCTTTGCATATTCTTAGCTCAATGCTTTTACTTTTTGATATTTTCCCAACAACCCCAAACTTGAACATTTAACAATACCACACAAGATCTTCTACTTAACTCAAGGTAAAGCTTTTCAATAAGGGTTTTCAGTGTATGTTCAAGGCTAAGGGTTCAAAGGATAGAACACAAAGTGTTCTCTTTTAGTAGGCTAACTTTATGAATTTGGCCAATAAAAAGGGTTCCAACAAACGGCCTTGATCACATGATGCAAAACAAGCAATTGATTCAATCATAGAAAACCTGGGCAAAATCATTCATGTTTCCAAAGTAATAGCATTCAACAATAACAACTCTGGAGCTCAAAACCTCACATATAAGCTCATTCACATTTGACATACACATCCTGCTTAATTTCACAATCACAATCATGATATGCTGTGATGAGTCGTTATTTCTTGAATTATATTTAGTTTATTGCACTTAAATAAACCAGGGAATTGTGTTTAATTGTTTGTTATTTCCCCGTTTTCCGAATTCTGCTTAATTTGGTCGGAAAATTGTAATTGTGCTAATTTGGGTTTTCTGAGCTGATTAAGTGCATTTTTGAAGTGCAGGAAAATTTCGGAAATACATTTTGGGACATCAGGAAGAATGCCAAATAAATTCAAGACTCTCCACACAGACATTTTAGAATTAATTAAATTGTAATTCAGTAGTTTAGAATTTTTGTATCAACTCTTATATTTTGGGTCAATTTTTGGTAAACTAGAGTAGACCCAAAAATTAGAAGATAGTGACTTGGACCTAGGGTTTTTGTATGTGTGGACCCTACCCTAAAAAGGGACACACGGCCCTCAGAAAAGGAGCCGCCGCTTTTGTTTTTTTTGGGGGGGGGCACGGGTTACTTCTTTATGGTGGGCTCTCGGTTTTCAGGGGGGAGAATGAAGGAAGAACACATTTTTTATTTTTCTTGAGTATGAAAATGGTGATTGATCGTGTGTGAAAGCTGATTCAGTGCTATTCATTCTCTCATTTTAACATTGGGTTCTCGTTCATTTAAAAAGAAACGCTGCTTTATTGATTCAGCACTGCAGCACATTTCGTTTTTTTTTTGTATTAAAAAAAAGAGGAGCTTTCAATTTGGAGCAGCTGCAACGGTGCGTGCTGTGATGTCCAGCAAGAGGCACATGTTATTTTGAAGAAAAGATGGACACGGAGAATGGAGCAGAGCATTTTTGTTGTGCACGTTTTTCTGTTCCAGCGGCTCTTAGTTTTATTTTTATTTAGAGAGTAGGAGCACTTTCATATAGCTGGTTTGCTTTGATTCATGAAGAAGTGGTTATGTGTTAGGTGTTTGAAGTGCCACGGCTGCTGTAAGAATTGGAAGAAAAAAAGGAATGGGCAGCTGGATGGAGAAGGAAGCGTATGCAGCGGTGCAGTAGAAGTGAAATGGTGCTTCATTATTTGGTGATTTGATTCAAGCGGTGATGCGTGAGAGAGCCACCGAGAGGAAGGAAGAGTTGTTACATTTTCAATTGGAGAAAAGCATTTCAATTTTTGCTGCAATGGTGCTTGAAAGGAATTGCTGCAACGTGTACATCCAGCTTGGAAATAGGAATAGGTGTACACGTAATCTAGAGAAATGCACACATGGTGATGGTGATAATTGATTGGAAAAAGGTTGATGCATTGGCTGGAGAAAGGCACACTCGGATCACTTGGTCTTGGAGAAGGAGGCAATCATGTGCACACGGAAGCAGCTTACTTATGGATTCAACATTCACGGTTTTCAACGTAAATTCAGTAGTTTATTTCTTAGCTCAAGTTGAAGTTTAAGAGTCTTTAACGTATTTTTTTTTTAGCCGTGATTTTAATTGGTTCAAGCACTTTATGAATTTTTCTTGAAATTTAATTCCAAGTTGCAATATGTATTTCGTTATTAGCCAAACTTCTTTTTATTATTATTGTTGCATTTTAATTAGTTAACATATCTTGCTTTAGGACCATTCAATTTACTATTTTCATGTTGTCTGTTTTGTTCGGCTTCTTTATCTTCTTGCATTTCCAAGTTCCCAACTTGTTTTAGAAACCGTTCGATCTCAATGTAGAACCATTCGGTCATCTGTAAGACCGTTCGGTCTTCACGCTTTGTCATTTATTTCAGTGTTTTCAATTATGTTTGGTTGTATTTAATTTCCAGTTTTAATTTAGTCATTCGCATTCACAAAAACATTTTCAAAACCCCCCCCCACTGCGTGTTTGACCTGAGACTTGAACCAAAATTGGTCCTTGAGAGACGACCTAGGAGTCACTTCCTAGTCTATACTGCATTCTTTTATGCACAACTTTTGTGGGAGGTGCGACCCTCCCATCATGCTGCATTTGTTCACAAAGCTTGTGAATCACCTGTATAAGCATTTTATGTGCACATCTATCTCAACATCAATCAATCAATAAGCATCATCAAGCATTACTTATCAAACAATCACAGTTAATAGCAAACCATCACACAAACCAGGTGTCCAATAGAGTACATCAAACCCTAATCTAAAAACAAAAACAAATAAGTTCAGAAAACTTAAACCAACAAAAGCATAAGCATAAGATAGCATTCATCAGTAAATGTTATCTCAGCTCCTCATCAGTCTGAGCTATCCTCTGTATCTTCCTCTTCCTCCTCATCTTCATCATCTTCAAATGCATCATCATCATCAGCATCATCTTCTTCCATCTCTCTAGCTGAAGCTTCAGCTGCTCCAGCTCCTTCTCCATGCACTGGCTCCTCTGGCCAAGCTACCACATTACGGAATTCATCCATAGTCCACCTGTGGGCTGGAGGTGTATCATACATCCCCACAATCATCTCAGCAGTAGCCACCTGCCCTCTGTGAATGGACTGCAACTGAGCACCTATAAGAGACATATACATGTCCCTCATCTGGAATGGTTCTGCTTCATGTGTCTCAACAGATGTCTGGCTCTGTGCTGGCCCTCTCTCTCTACGAGCACGGCGTGGTGGAACTGGCTGAGCTGCCTCCTCACCTCCACAATACTGTCTGTAATAAGCCTCATCAATGGCTTTTCTTGGCCTTTCAAATGGTGGAACAGAAGTATCCACCCCAGCTAGCTTGCAAAGGTGAGTAATCAAGGAGGGATGTCCTAGTGGTGCTTTGTTGTTTGAGGTATTGGCGCACACACTAATCTCATCAGCTATTACCTGCAGAATGTTAACATTTAAGCTTCTGATAGCACAGTAGATGAATAGTGCTCTACTGAGAGTAATATCTGACACATGTGAACATGGATGAATGTTGGCATGAGAAAATGCCATCCAATACTTTGCAAGAGGAGTCAAATCCGTCCTCCTAATGTTAACCACTAAGCCAGATCTATTCCTTTGGAAGTGTCCTCCTGGTATACATAATACTCTCTCCACATTCTCATAATCAGCACCTTCCTCCATGCAAAGAGCAAACTGGCACTGCTCACCAGCCCACACAGTGTCCAGGAAGTTATTGATAGAATCAGGATCATACCTGATAGCATGGCCTCTGACATAGCCCAAATAATTCTCAACTGGATAATCACCAATCTTCTTTGCATTGGTGTAGAATTTCTTTACCACAGCTATGTTGGCAGGTGCAGGATAGGTGGCTAGCTTTCCCCAATCATTCCCTAACACTTGCTCTCCAAATTGAGGAGCAAAGTTAGGTATCATTCCAACCTTTCTCTCCATCAGAAGTCTCCTATCCTGAACCACCCTAAAGTGCTTCTCATGTTTCCTAGAGAGGAACCTACTAGAGTGGGGTTGCTCTGGTTCCTTTTCCTTCCTCTTGGTTGCCATGGTTTTCAATCTCTTTCCTGAAGAGGATGCCATTCCTGCATTCAAACACAAATACAAAACCACAGAACATGATGTTAATCATTAGTAAGCACAGAACATAACTCCTTTCGAAGCTAAACCACCGCTGAGGGCCAGAATTTCCCCTCAGCGCCACCAGTGCCACAATCCAGAACGAAAAAATTCAAGAAAAACCAATTCTGGCAGAGTGCCGCTCAGCGGCAGTTTACCCCTCAGCGGTAACTCTGCAGAATTTTGAAAATCTTCCTTTAAAGTTGTCCTAACTCCACCCAAATGCAATTTTCAGTTTTCCAGTTCATAATCATGCAGTTTAATCGGTTCAAACATCAATTATATCATCAAATCATGCATAGAAATCAAAACCCCTAAATATTCATGCTTTGACAATCACATTCAACATCAAGAACCCTAGAATGAACAAAATGCATTTTACTTACTTGGGTGGAGATATTAGATGCAATTAGAATGCTTCCAATCTAATACTCTCTTCCAACCCCAAACTTTGATGGCACACTAGTGAAAACGTGAGTGGAAGAGAAATTTTCTTAAGAGGGAAGAGTGAAAAGATGTGGAAAACCTTGGAGAAGGTATGTGGGAGTGTTTGTGCAGAGAAGGGTCTGAAAGTATGAGCAAATGCACAGCTTAGGGTTTAAAAATACCCTAATGGGCTTGGGTCCCGCTAAGGGGAAATAAAGCCCATTTTGCGAGAGTACCGCTCAACGGCACTTTCGTGAAGTGCCCTTCTTCTTTTCTTAACCTACGTGCCTCCTAGACATGCCCCTCACTGGTTCCCTGCAATTCAATGCTTAAAATACTTATGCAAACCCTAACTAAAATAAATCAAACAAAAACAATCAATCAACTGGGTTGCCTCCCAGGTAGCGCTTGTTTAACGTCACGAGCCTGACCCAAAATCCACCAACACCCATCAGTAGGTGTTTAAAATCTCACCAACACCCATCAGTAGGTGTTAAAAACTTACCAACACCCATCAGTAGGTGTTACCACTTAGCATCCTTCAGTAGATGCTATGTTCAGCAATATAATGTTCAAGAGATTAAAAATTTACAAACCAAAGTAAAATTTAAAAGTTCTAAAATCACTGGGTTGCCTCCCAGAAGCGCTCTTTTAATGTCATTAGCTTGACCCAGTAAGCTCAAGTTCCTGCTTTATAGTTGATGTTGTCATCCCACCAACTACTCAGCTGTTTCCTGTGAACTGTTTTGGTCCTTTTAGAATGTCACTACTACAAAAAAGTACATAGATAGCGCTTATTTTTATCATAGATAGCGCTTTTTAAGCGCTATCTATGCGTGCGCTATCTATTAATAGATAGCGCTTCTAGAAAAAGCGCTATCTATTCTCAGCAACAATAGATAGCGCTTGTTTAAAGAAGCGCTATCTATTATTAGTCACCAATAGATAGCGCTTGGTTAAAGAAGCGCTATCTATTGGTGGCTGCCAATAGATAGTGCTTCTTTAAAGAAGCGCTATCTATTGGTGGCTGCCAATAGATAGTGCTTCTTTAAAGAAGCGCTATCTATTGTTGCTGAGAATAGATAGCACTTCTTTAAAGAAGCGCTATCTATTGGTTCAAATTTTTTTTCAAAAAAATAATAAATTTTAGAATAAAATATAAAATATTAGTTCTATTATAGTATTATATACAAAAAAAATATAAAATAGTGAGAAAAATATGACAAATGTCTCAAAAAGAATGTTCATTAATATGAATACAAATTATTGGTACACTAATATTTCAAAAGTTAATCGTTAAGTCGTCTATTACATGTCATAACATATATATCCTATCACACATCACCTTAACATAACCTATAAGCATGTACTAATTACATGTATACACCAATTTTCTCTAACTTCAATGATTTGACTTTCATGATATTATTGACATCTGCAACTAGAAAAATACTGCAAGAAAGAGAAAATAATATAGAATTAGTTAATTAAATATTACTACAAATTAATTATGACGATAAAGATAACTTACATCAGTTGGAATTGTTCCTCCTTCACAATATGTAATAATTTCCTTCATATATTGGCACACGTAATACCCACAATCATTGCCGTTGGGTTGTCTTGGGCACTAGAATTTCAAAATTAAAAAGCATTTTTATAATTTGAACATAAAAGGATTCAAAACTGTAGTATACTCCAAACATGTTCAGTGCAAATAACAAATAACTATATACCATATACAAGTTTAAACTATTAATAAAAGGTTATGCTTTCATAACAACCATATACTCCTCCAACCAGTTTCACAATAATACATGTTATTTAACTAACCATTACTATGCAACAAGGAAATAAGTCTTCAATAATTCAAGAATACAAGTTATTCACCTAACCAGTACAATACAAGCAGCCATAATGTGAATTAAAAGGTCACATGAGGTCATTCAACAATTTAATTATCACAATCAAGACTATACTACACAAAACATACTAGAGTAATGTACCTTAATTGTTGTCCACTTGATATTGTTTGACTTAGATTTTGAAACCATGTTTCCTGTTTGAGCTCGATAGGTTTGTATAACCCTAGTGAATAAATAAAATTAAAGCATGTATAAGTAACAACAATACAACTAAAAGTATACGAATATGTCAAGTAAAAGTATACAACACATATATTCTTACATGTCAAACAATTTCTTCAAATCTTGCCTCATATTAATGTCTACCGCTACTGGGTCAAGATAATGAATTATCTCGAGTTTAAGATTGATTCCTAGCAAAACCCAATGTTGGCTACAATTTGAAATGAATCAACAAAATTAGAATTCGTACATCTAACTTTGAAAATAATACATTGTTGATAAAGTTGTAAAGTAAAGTATTACCCGGTATTAATAGGTGCAAGAACAAACTTATCAATCACCCCATTATCAAGAAAAAGAGTAACTATTTTTTGCATTCTGTCTTTCATTGGTAGCTCATGTGTTGTGATTTGGGGTGATAAAAAAAAGAACGCCTTATCATTTGGCTTAACAAAGTTTTGATATAGGTACCTTATAAAAGAAAAATATAAGAATGTATTAGCAATATGATAAGGTGTCAATCTAATAATGAAGTTAATGATAAACTGTAGTATATGTTTTACCCGATATATATAGAAATTGTAGTTGCACCTAGCCATGCATAGTTAGTAACTTCTCCAATAATTTCTGCATTAACAATTTCTTTATGGTTATCTAGTCCAAATATGTTTTTGTCCATTTGTATTGGAGGAAGTGACTCTGATGGCTTTAGTTTCATGTATGAAGAGAGACAATTGCACCATTCAGAAATATTGGGATGAAACAGTTTACGAGGAGTATGTTGAAAGGGCATTTTCCCTTGACATTTCTTTTTAGGTGCGATACATTCATTTGTATTATTCATGTTTTTCTTTTTAGGTTGAGTAGAATCCTAAAACATCATCAATTAAACAAGTTAGGCAATAGGTGAAATATGTTCATAAATATGAATGAATACAATTGTATAAACATACCTCATCACTAATCTGTATGAAATTCATTGGCCATGCCACAAATGTACCTATTGCTTGTCCTATTGTCATCATGTCATCATCATCAATTGGTATAGGCAAGGATACATTTGGCTCCAAAGCAATATCTATACTAACTTTAACATGTCCCTTAGGTAGAGGTCTACCATGTAGTGTATCACTTTTAAAATTATGCAATTTTCCATGGGCAACCAAGCAAAGTGATGGTGATAATGTAAACAATTTACAACTTGAGACCCCCTACATTATAATACATAATTATAAGACAATCTTCAATGTGATTCCTATGAAAGTTTAAAGTAAGAAAATTAAAATATATATGAAAGTAATGTAGATAAGTTAGTTACCTCGGGAAAACTATTTGATGACAACGTGCAACTCCCTTGGCCACTATTAATATTAGTTTCTTCAGTAGTATTTGGTGTGTCATTTTTTCGAAGCATCTCATTTTCCATTCGTGCAATTCTTTCCGACATGTCTTTCAATTGAGCAGTTAATTTATCATGCTCATGCTGCGTATGACGCTTTTTAGACGGGAAATAATCTCTATGACTGACTCCAAATCCCATTCCCCTAACACGACCTGGATACTCTGGGAGACATAAAGCTTGACTCAAAATGTCAGAGTGATCATTATTCATCTCTTCTGAATTAGTTTGTGACAATTGAACCTAAACAAGAACCAAACATATCACATTTATTGTCATTCCACACACAAATATAATATGAAAACATATTACTTACACATTTGTCCCAAACTTGTTGAGTTTCTTCATTTTCAATTGCCCCGCTTTTGTTCACACGACCATGCTTCCACAATTCTTGACGGGGAATGTTATCAACATTTGATCCCAATTCCTTTATCTAATTATTGTAGAAAAGATCAAATTAGTTAGAAAATTGCAAGAGAATCAACATTTGATCCCATATTCATTTAATTCATTTTTCAAGAGCATTAAAAGCATTCCATGTATAGATTGGAAAGAGAATGAACATAAAGTTTCCACAATAAAAAGACTACCATAGTCTTATAATTTATACATATTCAATTATCTCCAACCTTTCTCATGGATATCATCATAATTGAATTCCAATTAATCAAATTATTGCCAAGTGTAATAGACCATAACCCCGACCTACTCCTAATCACGCTTTGACATTCTAACACAACCACCAACCCAATAAATATAATTAACCACTCTGCACTATAGTTACACGACCTCTACAATATTAAATAAAGCCAATAATAAGTTCTAGTCATAACAAACATAACACATATATAGTATACTCAGTATTCTAAATATAAAAGTGTATAGCAACTTTCTAACATATATTACTTTATAATATTTTATATTCAAATCCCAAACGAATAAAAAATTGATTTTAGCATGCTGCATAATATATAATATATGAAATATAATATATTATAACCTAGTGTACCAATCATGGCCAACATACAATAATAAACTTTATGCCCTGCAGACTTAACCAATTAATACACCCAATTATATTTCTACCATTCAAACACTTATAAAACACCAATAATTACTTTAAGCATAAAAATTGACACTGCATGCACCATTTTCCAAATTCCACTCTCCACACCATGCGTCATTTTTCCAGAACTTGTATGCACTAAAATATTATTACCAATTTATAAAAAAACAACATCATAACCATATTTCCATTTTCTGCGTCAACTTCTAAAACATGTGCAAGGGGCTTAAACATATAACGCATATTAGTCAATTACATACCCATATAATCATATATCCATCATCCATACAATTTTCCATAATCTTATTACACCCATTTCCACTTAGGTTACTAACAGAACCAATTCATCATATTCTCAATCAGAAAATATAGTTGACTCGAAAACAGAAAAGTTTACGCCGTGTACCATCATTGAATCAATTTAATCAATCAAACAAAATACTCCCCATATATGAAATGATAAACTAACTTACCATATCTTGTTCTATGCGGGCATACCCCTTACGAGAGCCCCTATAAGGGTACTTGGAGCTTGATGCTCTTTTCTTATTTTGTATGCTTTTTTCCTAAAAAGAAAGATAGTAAACAAATCATATGCTCAAGAATTAAGGAATAAATATATTATATATAGATAGTATACATTACCTTGAAAGTTTTTTCCATACGTTTTGCAATAAATTGTCTCCAAATGTCCTCACTAATAATGGATGCATACTTCTCAGGAGGTTGATTAGGAGGATTCTCTAAATAATCTCCATTGTCATCCTTTAGATATTTATGGGCCAAGGAAGTCCTAAAACTCCTAAGCAACAACCCTGCCTTCCTTAATACAAATGTCTTGCGACATGTATCTACATTGAAAGTTAGCTGTCCAAAAAAATACTTAGAAAAAAACAGTTTGGATCATAACACAAATATTTAAAATAAGTAGTAAACATTACTTGTATATTATTCCAAATGATCTCTTTATAGGCATCCAAACTTGAATCTTTCCAATCATCATAAGTTATAGGCACATTGGCTCGAACAATGGATCCAAGATAACTGATGAACTTTGTGCCACCAGGTTCAATGGGTTGACCTTTTGCATTCCATGAAACCTAATATTATGAATAAGTACATATTGAACAATAATTAGGAAAGTAACATATCTCATATACCAAAAAATATACGATGTCCATTACCTCTAATTTTTTTCCCTCACTTCTAGCTTGAACGATCTTCTTCATAATCACTATACCTTTCTTCCCTTTAGCTTGGTTGGGAGAAGGAATATCATCTTCAGTAGGAGTTGTCATTTACCTGTAATAAAAGTGATTCAGATAAAAAAGGGATAACACCAGTAAAAAGGGATAAACATAAGAATAAAAATTTATAAATCCAACCTTTTCTTCTTTGATATGAAGTTTAAAGGACTTAGGTTTCTTGTGGACATAAAATGATGGATTTATCCAAATTCCTTCGTTATGATCCTCTCTCCTATACAAGATATCATCTGTTATTGGATCGTCATCATATGATATTTGATACAAAGGATCATCTTCAATATTTGTATATTCATCTTCTATATCATCATTGGAAGGATCGTTTATTTTATTGGTCAACAACACAATTGACCAATTGACATCAACCGGATCAGTAACATAAAATATTTGTTGAGCTTGTGATGCTAAAATAAATGGCTCATCTTTGTACCCCACTTTATTAAAATTCACTTGCATAAATCCTGTTTCATCTTGTCGAACTCCATTATTATTATCAACCCACTTGCAACCAAATATAGGTACCCGGAATGTGGTGTAATCCAACTCCCATATATGTTTAATTACCCCAAAATACGACATATTTGCATATACAGGACTTCTATCTTTAGCACATGAGATGTGCATAGATTCAGCCACCAAAGTTACACCACTATTTTGCATAGTACTTTGATCATCTCGGTCTTTAGTGTAAAATGTGCACCCATTAACCATATAACCAGTGTAAGAGAAGACTTGAAAATTTGGACCATTGGCTAACCATCTCAATCTGTCAGAAATTAAAGAGGATTTCACATTTAACTCTGAAAAAATGTGACTTTTTAGCCATTGTATAAAAGTGCATTGTGTTCTCTACATATCCACTGGTCAGTCCTAGTTGGATTTAATTTTGTAATCATGTCTTTGTGTCTCTCAACATATGGCTCAACTTCATCGTCATTGTGTAGGATATACAATTGAGCTTGCTCCCAATCTTTCCTGCTTATGGTCACTATGGTATTTCCAGAAATCCCTTCTCCTGTGGTTCTCGCTAAGTGTCGAAAATTTGGAAGTCCTATTGATTCAACATTAGAGAGGTAATCAGTACAAAATTCAATAGCTTCTTCAAGTATATATCGTTCCACTATACATCCTTCTGGTCGACTTCTATTTTTCACATAACCCTTTAATATCTTCATATACCGCTCCATTGGATACATCCATCTCATATAAGCCGGTCCACAATATTGTGTCTCCTTAACTAAGTGAATGGTGACATGAACCATTATGTCAAAGAAAGAAGGTGGAAAATACATTTCAAGCTCACACAAAGTTACAATAATTTCTCTTTCTAGTGCTTGCAATTTTCCAGTGTCAATCACTTTGCTACATATGGCTCTAAAGAAATAACATAGTTTAGTTATGGTCCATCTTACCTTTTTAGGCAAAATGGAACGTATGCCTATCGGTAATAAATGCTCCATCATAACATGACAGTCATGAGACTTTAACCCTATTAGCTTTAGATCTTTCATAGATACTAAGTTCCTAATGTTTGATGAATACCCTTGTGGTACTTTAACTCCTTGTAGAAACTTACAAAACACAATTTTTTCCTTTCTAGATAGAGTATAAGCTGCTGGAGGTAGATATTGACGTTTACCTTTCTTTATTGGTGCCAATTCTGTTCGAATTCCCATTTGAACTAAGTCCAACCTTGCTTTGATGCCATCCTTAGACTTTCCAGGAACGTTCAACAACGTACCTATGACACTATCAAATACATTTTTTTCGATATGCATCACATCAAGGAAATGTCTAACGTACAAGGACTTCCAATATGGCAAATCAAAAAATATAGACTTTTTCTTCCACCCACTTGTGACTAGATCTCTTGCAAAAGGCTTACCAAATTTGTTGTTTATATCCTTTACTTTTTCAAAAACTTTATCACCATACAACAATTTTGGAGCTCTACGTTCTTCTGTCGTCCCATTAAATGCTTTTCTCCATCCTCGATAACGGTGCTTTGAAGGTAAGAATCTGCGATGCCCGAGAAATACATTTTTCTTACCATGTTCCAATCGCACCCAATATGTATTATCTTCACATATAGGGCATGCACACTTCCCTTTGATACTATATCCAGATAGATTACCATATGCCGGAAAATCATTAATTGTGCCAAACAACATTGCCCTTAGCAGGAAACTTTCTTCTGTATACCCATCATACACCTCTACACCTTCATTCCACATATCCTTCAAGTCTTCAATAAGAGGTGCCAAGTATATGTCTATGTCATTCCCTGGTTGTTTTGGACCTGGAATTAACATGGACAACATCATGAACTTCCTTTTCATGCATAGCCATGGAGGTAGGTTATATATAATCATAACCACAGGCCACGTGCTATGCGAGTTGCTTTGCATACCATGCGGATTTATTCCATCAGTAGATAAAGCAAGACGTAGGTTTCGTGGTTCTTTCCCAAAATTAGGGTAATCATGGTCAACTTTTGCCCATTGAGGAGAATCTGCAGGGTGTCGAAGCTTTCCATCACGTATTCTTTCATCTGCATGCCATCTTAAGTTCTTTGCATCTTGTTCATTACGATACATGCGCCTAAATCTTGGTATTATAGGAAAATACCATACCACTTTGCTCGGCACTAAATTTTTCTTATACCGTGATGTCATACATTTAGGACATTTATCCAATGGGGCATATTCATTTCGAAAAAGAATGCAATCATTTGGACAAGCATGAATCTTCTCATAGCTCATCCCAATAGAGCTTAATATTTTTCTAGCGTCATACATTCGACTAGGAAGCACATTATCTTGTGGCAGCATATCTTTTATAAGTGATAGTAATTCAGTAAAGCTAGTATCAGACCATCCATTTCGTGCTTTCAAATTGAATAATTTCAAGACTGCTGATAGTCTTGTGAAACTAGTACAACCATTATACAATGGTGTCTTTGCATCCGTTGTCAACCTATCAAACATCTGAGGAGAATCTTGCATATCCTCTTCGATTACATTTACAATCTCCTCAACATCATCTAACTCATATGTTGTGTCAGTTTCTTTCGGTGTATAACTTGTATTATGATGAAAATCATTATTCATATGACTTTTTCTATTTTCACCATGTTTGGTCCAACATGTATAACTTTTATCAATTCCATTGCATATTAAATGCTCTTCTAACTCATCTGCATTCACTACCTTTAAATGACAACACTGCAAGCAAGGACAAATGATTCTACTAGGGTTTTTTGCATGCTCAACTGCAAATCTACGAAACCCTTTCACCCCATCCTCGTATTCTTTTGATAATCGACTAGCAAACATCCATTTTCGGTCCATATTTTATTAATCTATCAAAATTAGTCAATATAGTATTAGCAATATATACAAGTTAACACTATTTGCAATAACAAACTATAAAATAATATTCATCCTACCTCAACTTTAAACACACCGTATGTGTAAGAAAAGTTCACAACTGCAATTTACAAAAAGAATAACAATGATGTTGAGTGTATACTCTATCAGAGCCCGAATAAAGAAAACAAGGTCACTTAAGAAAAGAAATAAAATGATAGTATTTGTCTACCTAGAAGGCCAAAAAGGAATGTGTAGTAAGATGGTTAATTAAATAGAAGCAGTAAGGTCAATATTGTGTGGTAAGGTGTATTTGTCTACCTAGAAGTAGTAGTAAGATTAATTAAAAAGTAGCTATATTAGTTCTTTTAAAATATATAATAAACTTTAGTATGAATTTAATAATATTATTTTATTTTAATAATTATTATATTAACTTTTTAAACAACTTTAAAAATAGTTATTTATTTATTTATCCATATTATATATATATATATATATATACTTTTATTAATTTACAAAATAATTATCGATTCATAATTATAATTTAATAAAATTTATTTCTTTTAAAATATTTAATGAATTTTAGTGTAAATTTAATAATATTATTTTATTAATAATAATTATATGAAGTTTTAGCTTATAGAAATGCTAGTTTCACAACTTCTATAGTTACTTAATTTTAACCAGTAGAAAAGGGTGTGTTGAAAAGATTTAGTTCCTTGCATTCCTCTAATTTATATTGTAAGTTCTGTAATTATATTGTAGGTTCTGTAATTATAGAAATGAGGACTAAATAGAAATCACACCACACGGCCTAGCCATCCAATTAAAAGGGAATCTTCTTTCTTTTAAGAAGTGGGAGACAATACAAAAAGGTGGGCACCACTCACGGTTTCTTTTACAATGGCTTGGCAGCCCATGGGCAATGAATATTAAATAAATTGAAGATGCATGGTGGGAGATGAAAGGAGTGCAGGCAGCAGCATGCAGGAGACACAACGTCCAGCAAAAGCCACCTTGAGCAAAGGAACACGTTGGAGAAAAGCTACACGCTGCCAACAGGGAGCACACAGCTGCACACAACACAAGCACACTCCACGGCCTGGTCCAGCACATCCACGGCCTGCTCCATGTAAAGAAAGAGGAGCTCACGACCAGCTAAGGTGCAGCAGCGTCCGGTCTGCAAAGAGCTGGGACGTGTTGGAACACAACACCACACATCCAGGGGAAGCGAGAAAGCTTTGTCACAGTGGCACACAACACCACGCATCCAAGAAATGGTGTTCTCGGTCAAAGCAGTAGCATGCATAAGTGTGTGAGAAATGGAGGGCCCCACCTTATTTTATTTGGCATCCAGGAGCAGCAATTGATGGAAGAAATGAATTAAAAGATGATAATGGGAGACCAAAAACATGGGGAAGCTGGCTGGAACAAATGAAAGTGTGCACTTCCAAGAATATAAGGAGAAGGCCGTGTAGTGTTAAGTGTGAGTAATTTAGATTCCAGTAGCAGTAGTGTAGTGTAGTATACAGAGAGCTGGACAATGGACAGTGGAAGTGGACGGCTGGAACGTGAAGAGGAGCACAGCAGTGGAAGGCTACGGTTGATGTACAATGACTGATTTTGAAGCAAAATGGTGACACTTTTACACTGTTAATTTCAGGAACAACATTTTCTATTACTAACACATGACAACTTCGAGAATCAACACCATTGGCTTCACACAATTAAAAGTTCACAGCCAGATTAAAGACTTTGTTCCTCCTACAACTCACTACTTTAATTGCCCGGTAAAACTATTTTATCATTTATCTCTAATCCTCTCCTATTGAAACCAGTAGAGAACATACTAGCAAACATGTATGACCAGAGTTATATAGCTTGAATCATCTATCACCTCTACACAACTAATAATTATGTGGAGTTATGCTTGACATTTCCCTGCATCACTTCAACTAATTATTATGCTCAAATTCTGCCTATATCTATCTCTGCCTATATCTATGCTCAAATTCCTTTGACTGAACATGATCTACAACACTCACTAAATTCTCCTTGTCATTTTCTTGAGACGATAATCCTTCTCCTGGATTGGATGCACAAAAATGAAGGAAAACAATTGTACTATAATTGAAGGTTAAATGTAGTAATAACCTCAACATAATGCATTCTTCAAGAGTTTCGCATGTTCACTAGTATAGGTGATAGAGGGAAAATGGTGTACGTTATAACTAATCCACATTAGTACATATTCTCTGGTAGACGGTTTTTTTGTCTCTGTAGCAGATACTGCTCCAAGTAACATAGACTTTACTCACTCCAAAATACCTTTCAGCAACCGTTTTATGTTTTATTATACATATATTGGAAAAGTCTCACCTTTACTTTTCCAAATATAATTCACATCCTCAGAGAATAATAGTATATAATAAGGAGGAAATAAGACTCTCTACCATGGCTTTGAGCTCATGTTAAGCCTTTTAAGTTTGTGGAGAACAGAGAGATAGAATAGTAAGTGACAAAATATTATTCTTCTGTTTCCATGAGTTGAAAGGTATATGAGATAGGATCAAATAAACAGTTTTTCTGAGTATTTTTGGGTTATTTTTCTTTTTCGAATTTAGAGATGGAAATGATAATGGAGAAAGAAAGAGAGCTGTGAAACACACAAGGCGTTTGTGGCTGAGAACCACCTCACTTTGTTGATGAGATTTGGTTCAAAATAATACTCACCTCCGAAAGCTCATCCACTTCAAAATAATTCTAAAACCCTTTGCAAGTACAGGTAAATGAACTAACTAGAGCTGGATTTATGTTGGATGATATAGATTTTTTTCTTATGCAGGAGAATATGCCACAGCAAGAGCTGCCTCTGCAGCTGGAACAATCATGGTACTTTTCTTATATGTTTATTCAC